>NW_009203645.1:4686-5900 GCF_000690835.1 Fulmarus glacialis | reverse complement strand
GGAGCTGATGGGGGGGGGCTTTGCCGGAACGGGGCTGGTTTCGCTTCAAATCAGGGACTGGGTTGGGTGGGAAGGGACCGTTAAAGGTCTTCAACTAGAGGTGGTGGCTCGGAGCCGCGTCCAACCCGACCTTGAACCCTTCCGGGGATCCACCACCTCTCTGGGCAACGCGGTCCAGCGTCTCACCACTCTCGGCGAGGCAAATTTCTTCCTTAGATCTAGGCTGAATCTTCCCTCTTTTACCTCAAAACCGTTCCCCCTTCTCCTATCGCAACAGGCCCCGCTAAAAAGTCCGTCCCCACAAGTATCGGAAGGCCACCACGAGATCTCCCCGGAGCCTTCTCCAGCCCAACTCTCCCAGCCTGTCCTCCCAGCAGTGTTCCAGCCCTCCAACTATCTCCGTGGGCCTCCTCCAGACCCGCTCCAACAGATCCATGTCCTTCTTTGTCCTGAGGACGGGGTACTCCACGTGGGATCTCATGAGGTTCACGTGGACCCACTTCTCCAGGTCCCTCTGGATGGCATCTCGTCCCTCGGGCACCACACAGCTTGGTGTCATCTTCCCTCGCCCACTGCTGTAGTCACTCCATCACAGAAGGTTGCCCAGGCAAGACTTGCCCTGGGTGAAGCCATCACGTCTCGAATCGCCTCCCCAACCTCCAGAGCTTTGAGGAGGATCTTCTCATGATCTTCTCAGGCACAGAAGTGAGGCTGACAGGTCGGTAGTTCCACCCTTCTTAAAAATGGGTGTGATGTTTTCCCGTTCACCAGTCTCTGGGGATTTCACCTGACTGCCACCTCTCTCAGGGAAGAACGGCAACTCCATCAGCCAGTTCCCTCAGGACTCTGGGATGCATCTCCTCGGGTCCCATGGACTTAAGAGTAGACTATCTCAGTAGGAAGGGACCTACACGATCATCTCGTCCAACCGCCTGACCAATTCGGGGCTGACCAAGAGTTAAAGCACGTTGTTAAGGGCATTGTCCGATGCTCCGATCTATCCAGATCCCTCTGCAAGAGCTCTTGTCCCTCAAGAGAGTCAACAGCACCTCCCAGTTGGGTATCACCAGCAAACTTGCTGATGGTGCCTTCAACTCCCACATCCAGATCGGTGATCAATGGATTGAACCCTGAGGAGCATCGCTGGTGACCGCTCACCTGCCAGATGTAGCCCCAGACGTCTGCTGAGGTTCCTCAGGCGGTCTTGAAATACG
>NW_009203645.1:2600-4327 GCF_000690835.1 Fulmarus glacialis | reverse complement strand
TGAGGTTCCTCAGGCAGTCTTGAAATACGAGGACTTCTATCTGCTGAGGTTCCTCAGGCAGTCTTGAACCTGATCTTCTCCTGCGGTGGGAGGGATTTTGCTCCTGGAGGTCCGTCTGCTCAAGAGGTGCGGGAAGAGAGAATGCCAAAAAAAGTTCTTGAGTCCCTCAGCCTGGGACTGGTCCGTTGTTCCCAGTTTGCCAGCTCTGCTTTGGTTTCTCCGCCAGGATCTTGCGAAGCCAGAGCCTCGAGGCAGCTCACCCCCGGTGGGTTGGGGACGGACAGACAGACGGACAGGCATTAATCCGTCTGCATTTGGCATTAACCTGTCCCGGCACGGCAGCCGAGCCTCCTCTCCTGTCCGGCGCTCGCCTAATCCCCGCTAATTACACCGCAAGCCAGCTAAGATCGCATCTGTTGGGAGGGGATGTTAAATCAATACCTGAAAGCCTTAATTAAATGCAGCCTAACGAGCGGGCAGCAGGTACGAAGGCAAATCTTCGCCGAGGAGCATCCCCGGCTGGCCGTGCCGGCAATAATTCCACTCCATCCCGCAGGAAGGAGCTTGACCGGCCCTTGGATAAAGTGGGGTGGTGAGATCGGGGCCCCCGGTCGGGGTTTGATGGCTTTTTGGGGTATAACGCCCAGTTTTGGGGCCCCGGCATCAACCTCCCCTGCCCCGGCTCCTCCAAGGTTAAAGATATATTTGCAAAACACACACACTTCCCTCTATTCCAAAAAAAAAAAAACCAACCAAACCCCCAAAAAACTCTTTTTCCAAAGAAAACTCCTCTTCCCACGGCGGTGCCCCAAAAAACCTCTTTTATTCACTGAATCTGGGGAGGAACAGCTCAAAATAAGCTAAAATTCTCCCCCTAAAAAATCAAGGGAAACTCTACCCCTTGCCAGGCAGGAGTGGAGCGGGAAGAGGAAGAGGAGGCTGATGCTCTTCCAATTCCTCCTCAACCCATCCCAGATCCGGAGCCGGTCGGGCAAAACAAATCTTTGGAACGGATTTCTAAATCCCTGAGTTATCTGGAAATTTGAGGATTTTGGATTAATCTTGCAAACCGTCGGCATTTCCCCCTCAAACCGCAGCATCACCCGCCATCGTCAGCCCTCCGGGCTGAAAACGGATATCAGCTAGTAATAAATCCCGTCTTTCCGCCCCAAAACCGGCACCCGACGTTCCTCCGGCGACGAACCCCTCGCCCGGGCTGCGAATCGACGGCTGATTAATTAAATCCATCTGCATCCCGCTCCGAGCTACTGAGCATCGCGCCTGGTAGGAGAGAGACCCTCTCCTTCCTTCTGCGAGCCTCCAAATTATCCGAGTTTGGATTAAAATACAGCGGAAAGGTGAGGAATGACCAGATTTAGGGATTTAAACCAAAACGGAGCCTAACGGGGTTCCAGGACACCCCGAGATGCCGCGACACCCCGAATCGGGCGGCGGCTCTTTTATTCCTAGAAAAAAAAAAAAAAAAACACCAAACTCCCTCCGTTTTAATCCCCCTCTTGAAATAATCTCGCTTAATCTCTTGCCAACAGCCGTCGAGACGAAGAGGGAAGACGAAGATGAAGCGCCGGGGGCTCCTGTACTCACGAGGATACAGGAATCCCGGGATGCTCTTCCCAAAAAAGGGATGCAGGAGCGTAAACCCGCTGCCGGGGACGAGGGGTCCCCCCTTCCCGCCATCCTGTGGCCCCAAGTGGGGGAATTTGGGG
>NW_009203645.1:332-2427 GCF_000690835.1 Fulmarus glacialis | reverse complement strand
TTCCTGCGGCAGCCCCGTATTTTGGGGAGATCCCCCCAGCTTCTCCCCAGGATCTCCCCCAGATCGGCATTTCCAGCATCCGCTACCAAATTTCCGTATTAATGACGCCGTTATCCGCCAAGCCGGGCTCGCGCTCCGGCAGGAATCAATCCATGAGGGAATCTCGCCCTCTTTTTTAGCATAAAATACGGGAAGAGCCCCCCGCACCGGCACCCTTCTCCCCCCACGAAGCCTCAACACCCCGAGGGAAAGTGGAACGAACCTGAAAGATTAATTGCAGGGCGTTAATTTTTTATTTTAGCCGTGTCGGGGGAAACCTGGCGGCACCGATGCCGGCGGCACTGTGCCGGGTTTGCCGGCACCGGGCAGAGCCGAGTCCCTGAATCCTTCTCAGGGATCCCGGCGTGGGGATAAGGGAAGGTCCAGGAGCTTCGTTGTGCCCCACAGACATAATTTGGGGTAATAAATCGGGGGAAAAGGCTTAAACAGCCCCCCCGGATCAATCCCGCTCCCAGCGGAACCCAAAAATCGGGATTTTTGAGCCCAATCCTGCTGCTCCAGAGCCGCAGCTGCAATTTGCACAAGACCTAGCCCTTCCCAGCTAACGAGAAGGGGGGGAGGGAGAGAGGTTTTAATTATTAACCACAGGCTTTTGATAAATTAAGTGACGGTTTTTAACTCTTTCTTAGCCGAGACGCCTTCATGAGCCGGAGGAGAAAGTCCGACCCTGCCTATTTCTGGTTAAAGAAAAATAAAGACTTCACGACCCGTGTGGTCCTTTCTACCTCCTGGTTGACCCCAAACGAGATCAAAATCACCCCAAAATTCACCGCCGGCTCCTCCTCCTCAGCACGGGTTTGCTGCCGAGGTGTACATCCCGCAACGCTTCCCAAGGGAAAAAAACCCAATCATCCCGGGACTTTTTTGGGATGAAACAGCTCCAAAAAAGACGCTCTGGGAGCCCCCCCGGGATTGGAGGGGGCTTTCCCAACGCCCGTCCCGAGCCAAACCCAGCTCCAGGTATGAGCCAAGACTAAAACCAACCGATGGCCAAGGCGGAGAAGAAATTAGTAAAGCAATTAAGCGAAGAGGTTGGCAACTTTATGCTTAATTAGGGGGTGATTAAAGCCAAATAATCCCCATTACCGGGCAATGAGTACGTCATTAATTTTCTCAGCGCAAAAAGGAAAAGGGAAAAGGGGATAAAACCCGAGTCGGGACCTTGTCGATCCATCTCCCCACCCTTTATCTGATGGAGACAGCTTAATTAACGCTAATCAAATGAAAGGCTCTTTCAGCACAGCCATAAAGACGGACAAATTTCTACTTGCCTGGGCTCCGGGGACGTGCCAACACGGAGATCTCGGATATCTCGCTCCGGGATGGCAGCGCCCGAGGATGGAGTTGGCTAAAACATCAGAATATTTCAAAAAAATTATTGTCCGGAACGAAGAAGCTCGTTAGACGCAGCCCCGCCCCGTGAAATCCCCCCGGATTTGGCCCCTTCGCTGGGTTAAATCTATTTTTTTTTTTTAATGCTACGGCTTGCTGTAAAAACACGTCGGGCGAGCTGTAATCCTCGCCCGGAGGGGACGACGGTTTCTGGCCGGCTCGGCGTCCGACTGTTGGAACAGCCCGTGATGAAGAGGAGGGGCGCGAAGCTCCTTACCGGGATGGGAAGAGGGGGCTCCTACAGCGTTCCCTGGATCCAAATTTGAGGAGGAATTCTGGATTAAAAGGCAAAAAAAATAAAGAAAGAAACGGTTTAAAGTTTCGCCTAGGGAAGGGGTGGGCTGACGTGGGCGTGATCGACCTGTGCGACTTCCCGAATCACGGAACGCCGTTAAAAAAAAACGGGGTCAACACCTCGAGGGCCTCAACTGTCGCCCCGATATTGGGATTCCCGAGGGATCGGGGATTTTTGCTCCCCAAAAAAAGCTCCGAGGAGCTTAAAAACCAGAAGGAAAAGGAACGAAGGGGCGATCTGGAAGGGGTAAGGAGACAGGAATGGCGATCGTGCTGCTGCGAGAGGTTCGAAATGAGAAGATAAACTGCTAAAAAATGCCCCAAACCCACTAAATAAACCCCCAAAACC
>NW_009203645.1:0-243 GCF_000690835.1 Fulmarus glacialis | reverse complement strand
GGCCGAAGCCAGGCGGGGAAGCGCAGCCAAACCCACGCCGGGCTTGTGCCCGCCCCCCTTTCAAAAAAACCAAAACAACAACTAAAAGTCCATCTTTTTCCCCAAAAAAAGCCAAGCAGCACCAGAGCCGGCGAGCGGAGAGTAACGGCGGCCTCGTTAGCGGCCCAAAATGAAGGCAAATTGGTGAAATCGATGAGGGGGGGGCAGGCAAAGGCGGGGACCGTGTGTCGTCCGTCCGTCGTC
>NW_009203644.1:0-36160 GCF_000690835.1 Fulmarus glacialis | reverse complement strand
CGGCTCTGCACCTGCCCCGGGCTGCGGGGAGCGGCATCGGCACGTACATGGATGACTTGGTTCCAGCCCCCGGCGGGCAGTTACGCTTATTTTAGCTGTTTAATTATTTTATTGAACGTTGTTGCGATATGCGTGGAATAATACTGCGTGGAGCTGGGCATACCCTAATGCACTGGTTTGCTGGTTTTGATTTTTTAGGGGTTTTTTTTCCTACCCCGCATCTTTTCTGTGGTGAAAAGGGAAGGGAGAAATGGGGGGATGTGGAGATTTTGCAGTCGCCGATCGAGTGGTCACGGTCGCAGCAGGACGGGGCGCAAAGCCCTCTCTCGCAGGAGGTGCTGCCGGCCTCTCTGGCCGCGTCCCGCTTTGCAGAAGGGAACCCAACGGGGCCTGGGTCTTCCCATCCCCTCAGCGTGCAGCGAGTTGCCTGTTCTGCTCTCCATCCCTGGGCTGGGAGGGAGGTGACATCTGCTACCATCACGTACGGGTTGCAGGAAAGGAAAGGCGTCCTGATCTTTTCATCCCAGAAAAGCAGTTTGATACGATTGCCTGAATCACAGTTGTGGTCAGTGCAGCCATATGTGCTGCATCTGCTTTCTGGAAAGATCAGTGTTAATAGGAGCAATTTGCCAAGACTTGTTTTATTGCCAGCATCTATAAATCTGCGTTTTAAGAGAGGTGGGAACTTGGGCCTAGGCTGGAAAACTACAACATCTTTTTGCTTTCCCCTGTTGTGGCTTTTTTGGGCTGTGGAATTGCAGTTTGCTTTAGAGAGCGTGTTGCAGATCCGGCTGTTTTGATAGCTGCTGGGGAGCTAGAAGGCAGAGATGTTTGCCTGACTCTGCATGTATTAAGAGTGAGCTAGTGTGGGTGTAGGGCAGATGGGGCATGTAGCATTTTTCTTGTCTTTGACGTGCATCATGTTATGCCAGCTGATAAGGGTACACCCAATTTTGCATCTGCTCTGCGACTGTGGCCCGTGGGGTCCCAACCAGCTTGCCCTGGAAAATATTCCAGTCACAGTACTCCAGGTTCTGCTGCATTGCTGTTAAAATCCAGACTGGCTGCACCTGCCTTTGCAGCCCGTGGCTGGAACAAACACGTGATGCCTGATTTTCCCGAACACTGACGGTGACATAGAATGTGTTTATTCTCTAGGTGCTACGTTTTAGTGGTATACAGGTAACCAAAAGTGAGGTGCATGTTTACCTTTTGCTCTAATGGTTTGGGGGGAAGGGGAGACTGCCCAGAAACGCTGTTTGGGAGTGAAGGAGAACAGTTACTGTTGAATTCTGTACGTTTGTGTTTGTATTTATACTGAAAAATTAAGTGCCCGGTAAATAATAATGGAAGGCCACAGGAAACTGCAAAAGCGGAAAATTTAGAGTTCTAATGTACCTTAGGACGGACGTTGTGGATGTCTAATGAGGGAAAAGTAAACCTGACTGAAAGACTAGCTTGCCTTCATTGGAAAATGTGATATGAAATTGAGAGATCTATGAGCTTTTAGGCCACACTGATTTCTACAAAGTAATGGCAGTTCAAGGTTGGCTGTGTAGTATGGATCATATAATTCACTGGTCTAAGTTTTCTTGGACGTTTTTAGTTGTAGCTTGAAGCGATACTTTTATCTTAATGCATTGTCCTCACTTAAAATAGCAAATTTCCTGGCTACTGTGCTGTCTTCTATCAGATGCAAGGCCAGCCTTTTGGAAGGCTATTAAAATAGAGGTATTCCCAGATTAGCTCTGTGGTTATAAAATGTAAGAATGCTGGGAAGGTGATTTGGTATATCTAGGTAGAAAATATAGTTTTGGTGTGTTGGAGAGGAGGGAGAGATACCAAAGCTTTTTAGTATAACTCTTTTTGGTTACTTTTCACGATTTCTTGAGTTAGTAATTTAATTCTCAATCATTTGTTTATGATAAGTTTGCAATTCCTTACCTGTTGGGAAAAGTGTAAATGCATTCCCAATTTTTTATTTGTTAAAACTGTCTTCATGTGTTTAAACCACAGGAAGTAATGCTTTGGAAGAAATTTTGTGATGCTGGATGTGGTGGCATGGTGGATGCCAGAGCTGAAAATCTTGGTGTAGTCCATCGTGCCCTTATTCTTGTGGGGCAGGGAAAGTGGGTGTGGACTTTTGGAGATAAGCCTGAACATCTTGTTTGTTCTGTGTGGATGTAAAGACTGCATAATGCTTTGAAATCAGAGACTGCTAATTTTGAGGCTAATGTTTGTGTCATCGGTCTAATAAGCAACACTAACCAGAAACCTGAATTCTTTGCGTGTGAGATTTGAATGGATTTTAATTGGGCCAGGAATTGGTTTCTGACTTTTTTTATACCATTTTAAGCTGCAGTCATATACAATGCTTATGTTCTTAAACTTAAAAAGCCTGCAATACGAGGATTATGTGCATCTTTGAAACGCAGTTAACCTTTTCTTTTTATAAGAACTGCCTGCCAGCTCTAGAGCTGACATGAAAGATATGCGCGTGCAAAGAAATGGAATCTCCTGCTCAGCTGCTTATTTTGTATTTTTAACAGGCCAACGTGGGTAGTCATTTGCAGTGTTCTGTTGTTTGGCTTTAGGTTGTCTCAGTGCCCGGTAGTGTTTATGGCAAACAAAATCAGGAAAAACTAATAGTAAATCCAGAAAAGGTGGGTGGGAAAATACACAGTAGTTGGTTCTGTGGTGTTATTGCATATGTGTGAGTTCAGGGTTAGTATCCAAAACGTGATCATGTTAAAAAAAAAAAAAAAATTATAAAATAAACTTCAGAGTCATCAAATAGACAAAACGAAGGAAAAATCAAACAGAGAGCTAAAACTTTTAATATGCATCTCATGGCCTAGATACTTCAGACCAGATTCAGCATTTTTTCCCTCTCAATTATCAGCTATTGATCATAGCTGTTCTGGATTTATATGAGATTATGAATTAGAAGAATCAGACTTTTTCTCTTATGCTCAGAAAAAAAAAAAATTAAAAAAAAAAAATTAGAGGTGCTTCAGATAGTTTACTACATGCTGTCCATAGGCAGTGCAGCTTGATTAATTGAAGCTTAACTTTGAACAAGATCCTATTGCTGTAGGTTTAAGTCAAGCCTTGATGTTCCAGTAATGCATTTTTAAATGTGTTTTTCTGGTTTCACAGAAGGTGAAGATTCCTGCTTAATGAGGGATCTAGCAAACAACCCTCTGCTCATTTATTTCTGATAGATTGCACATAATACATATTGTATAGGGGTTAAAGGTTTCTGAAAAACAGATTGATTGTTTTTGCTTCATAGTATTGATTGATTTGATAAGCCAGCTGCTCAGAGCAGTGTGATAGTATTTTCCTGTTTCCACTGCATGAGATTGTGTTCTTCTAAAAAAGCTGTATGTTTGTTGCTTTGCTGAAGGGGCCTAGGGAAACATCTTTATTTGCTGCTTTCACATGTGTGGGCAAATAATGATGACAATACCTGTCCTAATTCTGAAGGAATAAATGCAGGAGCAGCGTAATGGGTACATGACAGCTGTGGATGGCAGAGGACTTAGCTGAGGATACTCTAGGACCATAGGATGGTATTTTTCCACGAGACCCTTTCTGCTGGAGAGGGTCCATCTAGATATGGGAGGAGGAGTGGGAATGGGAGTGCAAATCTGTTTCCAAGGAGTCAATAGGGAGATGCCGCTGGCAAAGTGGCATCTCACCTGGTCCGTTTTATTGTCCTTACAGGATCGTGTCCGACAAGGTGTTTCCTGTGCTGTGTTCTGTCTAATTGCAAATACTTACTGGGAGAAGCTTCCATCATCCAATAAGCCTGTATAAGCAACTGTTTTTGGATAAGCAGTAGGGTTTTGTACATCATCAAGGAAACTAGTTAAAGAAATGGATTAGAAGTATTTAAAGCAATAAATAGTCTAGGTGAGGTAGACCACACTGGGAGCCTCTGTTTTTCCCATTGCCTAGCGAAAGGAGGAGGATACATTCTGTGACATTTAGCCAATTATTTCAGAATGTTTAAAAAATTTAGTGTTTAAATCTTTTTTTTTTTTTTTAGACATGTACCCTCCTCCCACGCTGTCCAACATGTTCTTGGATTATCTATTTGGTCTGTCAAATCTTGCTCATAAGCCAGTGATTAGGCATTACTTGCTTCATTCTTTTTAATGAGCACTTCAATAAAAATTACTCTCCATAAGAAGATGACCACCTTGTCACCACCCATCTGAGGAAAATGTGAGAGTAGGGAGTGAGAGACTTTATTAGAAGTCTGTAGGTGAATGTGTCAGACGAGCAGCGTATCCTTGGAATTTGGGCTGAATCCTTTTAATGGTAATTTCTTTTTTCAACTAATTAAACTCTTCTGAACCTCTGTGGTACCCTTTTTGTGCAACAAGAGCATCCCTGCTGAATTTGATACAAAACTTTTAACTCTAAAAGATGAGCACAGATCAGGAAAACACCAGGACAGCAGAACCATGGAGTCTGCAAAACTTGGCCATCTGCTACCAAGATCGATTGAGCAACTACCCTACATTAACTCACTGTTGCTTTACTTTTGCCGTGCTGGGGATGTATAAGAGGGGAAGAACTGCCTTTCTGTATATGTGTGGTTGAGGTACTGGTTCGATATCTGGGAGATACAGGTTTGGTGCCCTATATTGATCTGGATAAAGAATTTTGTTTCTCTGCAATTATTTTCATTTTTGTACGTAAGAGAAAAAGTTTCTGATCGTTCTTCTTCTGGTGGTCATTCAGATTTTTTTTTTTTACAAGAAACGTATTTTGCTCAAAAATTGGTGGGTATTTGGGTAGGCAAGAGCTTAGGGGCTGCGTAGAAGAAGGTATTTTTAAACAAAACGAGGAGAAAAAAAATCAGAACATAATGGAAGATTTAAAACATACATGAATATTACTTTTTTTCACCTAACATATGCTTAGGTTTTATTTGCGGATTTTTTATTTATTTATTCTGATATATGAGTTGCAATTCTTGCTGACAGTGTTGCTGTTACCATGTATTTATATAGTGTCTATTCTGATGGGGCTTTGATCATGTTTGAAATCTTAGTGCTTTGGAAATCTTAAATATAACTCTTCTTTAGACTAAATAAATTTAAATTAGAAAAACATTTTTAAAAGAACAACTGAAAGTAGTATCTAAAAAAGCTCCCGCCAGAGCAGGGGGAGGAAGCGGAGGGTAGAAGCTCTTGCTCTAGGTCTTCCCCAGGCTAACGTATGCAGAACGCTTTAACTAACACTCTCCAAATCCAAAGAACAGGCAAAACCAGTAGTTTTCTATATGTTGGCTGGTGAATTTTGGGAGGGTGGGCACTGCCCCCACTGTTGGAAGAGGAAATTGGTATGCTTTGTGTGGTGTGTGGGGGGAGTTGAGGGGTTTTTTCTTCTCTTTCCTTAACAGCTTTCTCACACCAGCTTTTTTATGATCACAGAGTAACTTGAGTTGGAAAGGATCCCTAAATGCCATCTGATCTAAGCTCTGCTCAAATCGGGTGACTAAGGCGAGGGCTGCATATGCCATGTTTGTAGCTCTTGGCTTAACTAAAGCATGAACCTCTGAAGCCGAAGCGCTGTTCTTCTCGTGGGTTTCAAACACAAGAGTGTGCAGAAGGTTTTGCTTACCACCCGGGCGGGATGGGGCACGGCTGCGGGAGGCAGCCTTCCTCCGACCTGCCCTCCTCCTCTGCCGGCCGAGCCGCCATGCAGAGAGCTGCTGGCTCTGCCGCTGCCGCGGGGGGGGTGGGGGGGTTGGGGGGATTAGAGCGTCTACCGTGTGAGGGAAACGGCGATTACCTCCTGATGGGTGCTGGGTTTTAAGTCCATCTTACCGTGGTCATTCCACTCAGGAAACGGCTGAAACACGGGTGTATTTGCTGTATTAGGTTATCCAGTGACCTGATAATTTTTTTTTTTTTTTTAAATTGGATTTTTAAGATGATCAAAATGGAGAAAAGTAACATCCAGAAGTTTAGAAAACATTTTTTTGTATTAAATTATGTTGCAACGGTTTAAAAATTAGAGCACTATTTTTAAAAAATGAAAGATTTATTAAGCGGCATTGCTACTAATTAGATGCTGTGCCATTACCTTTTACCTAATGAAGAAAATCTCCCCCAGTAACTTTGTGGTGAGCTGACAGAAACTTGTATTAAATAAAAGAATCAGTGTAAAACCTGTAGCTTTGTAATTCCATTGCATTTTCAGTGGACATTTTATATACACTTTCCACAAACTTCACATATATTTCTGATATCCACAGCTGTTGTACCTTTTGTCTCAGAGTGATAAATAGGGATGAACTCAGGGTTCTGCTCTTGCTCAAGAATTATCTTCCCTTGCTGATAAATGATTAATGTAAGCCACTTATGAGATTGCCATGACATGACTCAGATTTTGGCATGCTTAATTTTATTTCATAACAGTGAGAAAATCCCAAAGTCCTTGAAAGCTTCTTCATGCAGGACCATGCTAGGGCTGTGAGGAGTGTGGGAGAGATGTTTGAGCTTGATGCCTTCTTGCAAGGCGTTGGGCATCAGCCTGAGGGGACAGCGCCGTACTTCATAATGTTGGCTCTGTGTTAGCTTCAACATCCAGGCTTTAAACTTTTAACTACAGCCTTACGATAATTAGTCTGATTGCTTAGCCCTAGTTTAAAGTCTTGTCCAAGTCAGGCAGTTTTAATAGGTTGTATTTTGAGTGCGATACCCTCTGGGCCGCACCGATTTTGGAATTAGCAGATTTAGTTGGAGTTAAAGTTGAGTTAGGGACTTAGTACACTCTCACATATCTTTTTATTTCTTTGCCGAAGAAAACTGTAAAGACTCAATGTCTTTATTTCAGCTTAGGTCAAGCTGCTTTTGAATGCAAATTTAAAGATAATTAAGGCTACAGAAAATATATCTATATTTTAGGAGTTACACACATTTAATGCTTCAATATACAATACATCAAAACATGTTCTGGATTCAAATCTAACTACTTTATTAAAAAGAACTAGTATTTCTAGGTAGCTACTGACTCGATTATTTCTGGTTTCGGAGCCAAGGTATCCCAGCCTCTTGAACAAAATTTTTGTCCCAAAGAAAGCCAAATAAGTAAACTGGAAGGAGAAGAGAAGAATAAATTGATTAGGATGTCTATAAGCTGCACGTATCACTGCTTATTTTAGATATAAAGTAGCCTCAGTAATGTATCAGGTAACTCTTTGGGTTACGTTGGTTATCACAGATGACATCGAGCGTCATCTGATGTCTTCTGCTGCACTGGTTATGAGAGTGCCTGTGTCACTGGGATCCAGTTGTTAGCTGTTGTCTACCAGGAGTAACAAAACACTTCTCAGAAGAGATCTGGTTCTCTGTCAGACCCCGCTCAGGACAAATTACCTCCTGATAGCCAATAGAAGAATTTTGAACTGAATGGCAGTGTGGAAATACAGTTGCATGAAAAGTAAATATTAAAAGTACAATCCAGTTAATATTCGTACAGTCAATTTTCAAAAAAGTAGTAAGTTCTCTACTCCGAAAATTATTGCCTTTTGGTGATTCTCTAGGGATTAAAACTATAATGTGCCATTTTGTGCATGGAGCAAAGGCAATTTTTATATGTCACATTTCTGGTATGCAAATTCATATTTTATTGAAGATACTTTTTCTTCAGCATCTTTATCCATGAAAATGATGACTTCTTAGGTAGAGGTCCAAAGATATTTTTCATTTTTTTCCCCTTCCAGTGTATAACTGTGTTGAAACCTGAGCAGTTCACAACTCAGTTTTGACCTCGGTGTTAAACTCTGTGTTAAGGTCTTGTAAGCAGTGGCATCCTGTGGTGCAGGTTTATATATCCATATATGCTCTGGATAACAGAATAGCACAAACAGCAGTAAGGTAAGAGTTCCTTTTTTATTAAGAAACAGCACTTCATTTATTTGGAAAAGAAAGACTTTTTCAGCTGCCTGTCCAAGAGCCTTGTGTTTTCAAATGGCAGAGTGTGTAGAACACTGACTTTAGGGCCATTGGACATTGGAAACACTGAGGGATATATACTGTACTTTTGTAGGAGTCTTACACCTGAAACCAGAGGGTGAAATTACTGGGAAGGAATTCACAGGGTGGGGTTGAATAATTCAGGGCTTCTTGTGATGCGAGGAAGAGCAAGATATTTTTTCAGTCAGTTAAGATACTTTTAAAGTCAGTCTAAAGGTTTAATAATCATATGAACTGCAAGGACTTAATGACAGTACACAGAAAAGCTGTTATTCTTCCATTTTTATAATATTCTGTGTCTCGGTTATTAATGCTTAGTGTGTCAAAAAACCTGACACACCCTACCTTAAAGACTGATCTCCTCCAACTAGGTGCACATGTACTGTCACTTTGTTTACTCTGCCTGTTGAAGACTTTCCCTCTCTCCAATGTATGACAGGAATCCTGCAGCTTCATGGCCTTTTGCAATATCTCACATAGTTATTATGGCTTAGTAGTGTACCAACCTTGGTGGCATGCTTTTTGTCTTGGCTTTTCAGATGTAGTGAGGTGCTGAATAGTGGGCATACCTGATAATCCAGGTAAAACTCACTACTTTAGTGTCTCTGAGAAGAATCCAAGGAAGTCTTTGCGTGGATTTCGTTGGTCTTCACCTGGCACCTGTGGGGGTTCTTGCTAGGGAGAGAAGACAGGTTTGCAAATACAAAGGTATCAAGTCTTTCAAGTATGAAGTAGTGTGTTGTGAAGTCACCTATAATTATTCATACTTAGTTTGAACAGCATGGGAGACCCAGCTGAAATGCCGGTGGGTTTTTCGAAGGAGGATTCTGCTTGCAGAGTCGCTCCATGTGAGGCAGTGGTCTGTCGTTGCAGCTTCACTGGAAACCTGCCTGTTTTCCACTGGTGCCACCTGAGGAAGAAGAGGCCTTACACCATTCTTGTGGTCAGTCTGTCCTGCAGCAGCAGTCTACAGATGACCTGTGTTCGTAAAGGGGAGAATACAGGAAAGGGAGGAGTTTAGTTAATTTTTTTTTTTCCCCTAAGAAGACAAATTCGGATGTTGAAAGTGCAAAGAAGTATCAGTCATCTATTAAGGCAGTGTCAGGGGAGCTTGCATGGGGTTGGTGGCAGGAATGGATTATTTAGGAAAAAATCTAACTTGCCTGAGACTTTCAGTTGTGCATAGTTTTGTGTTCACCATGGTCAAACTTGCCCTTCCTGAAGCCTCGCAAGCACCGGGGCAGTACAGCTTTGTAAATGGTTTCAAGATCAGGATCAAATTTTACCATTAGTTTTGACTAAAGTAATTGGAGCAGTGATTACACTTTGGTAGGTAAGTAATTATCAACATAGGATTTTCCATGTTGGTGCCTGTCATTGTTCTTTAAAAGTTACATCCTGTTTGGAGGAGACGAGTAGGGAAGGGAAGAGACTTTGTGTACTTGGAGCATCCATCTGGTGCATTTTGATGACACAGCATGTTAGTGAGTTGAATTATCTCATACTTGCTGTAACCAAGCCAATGCCAAATACAAAACGAGGACTTAGCATGCAGTACAAAAAGCACCTGCTGTTGTACCCAAATATTATATATTCAGACTGTTACAATTCCTGAAGTCTGTTTATTCTTGTACGCTTGTTTATTAACTGAATCCTTTGAAGACACCCCAAGATCCCATGACCACAGCTGTTTAAGATACAACATTCATGAAATACAAACTTTTTTTACCAAGAGGAAGGAATCCCCCTAAAGATCTCCACTATGCTTTTATTATCCAAGGAGCAAATCTTCTGGCTGCAGTACTGTCTAAAGAGAAAATGTATGGATCAACATGTTAAGCTTCAAGAGTGCTAATCTGGAAGACATTTTCTGCTGAGGAGAGACTAAAGCCTTGGAAGTTTAGTCTTTTGTTCTGTTGCTCATCAGCTGTGATACGCTTTCCCCACCGGCAGTGGTTTCTGAATTCTCTTTTAGTGGCTCCCAGATCTGTTCTTGATGATGTTTGTAGCTTACCCAGCCCTGAGACAGAGAACTGATGAGATTTTTGACACTTTCACTTGTGAGGAGGCATTTGAGTGTCAGAATCAAACATGGAGTGAAAATATACCAATTTCAATTTGCATTTTATGAGATGGTGGTGGTATTGTTGCCAGGTTTTGTCTGGGAACTCAGGATGGTAGCAGTGCTTTTATTTGTATTTCCAGGATTATCCTTCTGATTGCAGATTCTTTAGTCTCAGCCCCAGCTACCTCAGAGGAAACCTTCCTGTTTGTTAGTTATAATTTTATTTTTCCTGTCCCTAAGTGTAGCATGTGAAAATTGAATTCCTTCTTGTAAGGCATAGCATTGTCATCCTTCAGCATGTGCGCAGCGCTTGTGACAAGGTCTGGAAGGTAGTCTCATGTACACATTTTATTTTGCATCTACTATGTATTTGTTCTAGTTTTGCTGTGGGTATTTTGTATTTTAAATGCCTTTGAATTGTATGTGGTGAGGATTTAATCCTTTTTTCTCTTCCCTCCCATCTGTATCTGGTTTGTAAGTTACGTCATCATGTTTTCCACTTATTCTTCTTTGCCCTGAGGAGGCTAATTCTTCTGCTTCTAAATGTAGCCCCATTCATGAGTTCCCAGTACATATGACATATTCCCCAAGAAAAAGCAATGATGTAATAGTGGATTTTTATCTGTGAGGGATGGAGAAAAAATGCCTTTGCAAAGGATCTGATGAACCTGTGGAGGACATGGGGGGAGAGTTGAGTGAGTTCGTGTCTGGATGTGTATTTAGTCTAGAAATATATGTTTCAGGAAGAAATAACTTTATCTCTTGGAAATTATAGGAGCGTCATGGACTGGGTTAATGGGAAAACCTTAGAGCTTAAAAATTGGCAGATGCTTCACCATTGTGATAAAAACAGCTTCACAGTCCAGTTCGGAGCCAGTGGCCCGCAGCATCTAAATAGATCTTTGTCTCTTCATGCTAAAGACTTGGCAGTGGGTGGTTACCATTCTGCATAGCTCTGATACTCCAGACTTGGGGAAAGTCTTTCCATTTTCTATGGCCTAGTGAATTTACGGTCAAAGAAGCAAATTTTTCTCAATTTTACGTTTGTTTTTTTATTAATGCTGAATATATTGTTGGGATGGTATCTGTACGTACATGAATAAGATGGCGTCTGGTTTTCTTCTACCACACTAATAAAGGTGCTCAGTGAATTACAGAAATAGAAGACCTCATTGTGACAGGCGTGGACACAGTTTCTCTTGTTATCATCTGCATATCAAGTACATGGCACTTCTGTAGTGTTCAGTTAGCCAAGGAAGTTACCCATTGTTGCTGCTGTGATTGTATACTGCTTTATACAAGGGTTTGTGTGGTTTTATCAATTCGTTAGGGACAAATGCATTCCTGGATTGCAGAAGCAAACTTTCTCCATTGTACTTGGTAAACCTTACGCTGTCAAGAAAAGAAGTACAGTAATTTTGAGCAGAAATTGGGTTATTAGTCTACCCTGTGAAAGTTACATTTTGCTTCTATGTCAATAAAACCGATCTTTTTTTTGTTCAACTCTTTGAACTGAGATATGACAGAAGTCCAAGGTTAGTGGTTTCTAATGTCTCTTGTGAGAAAAAGATTTCACTCTGCCAATTTTCGACCTATTGAAGAGAGACAGCAAGGAATACAGGAACTGAGTTAAGGGTAATGTTAGAATCTTAATAGCAAATTGCCAGTGTTGGAGCTTAACTTGCCATTAAAGCCCTGTGCTTTAAAAGAACTTACAAACTTTTGATCTCTGCCTTAGTTGTGTGTCTCTTACAACGTGGGTTGTTAGTCTTGAAATAAATAACACAAGGATGTTCAAACAGTAGGAATGATTCTTAATAATTGGAGAGGATTGAAATGATATCTCCCTTTTTTTAATAAAGGGGAATAATCTTACCTCCTAACTGAAAAGCCCTGGCAGAAGCAGCAGGAAACAAAGCTATGTATGGTAAGGCGGAATTAACTGTGAACGATGGGGTGAGATACAGAAAGGAGAACTAAGCGTTGGAAAAAACATCTCAACACTGAGGTCTACTAGACTGTGAAATAGTATCCCAGGGAGTGAGGGAAGATACATTTTCGGAGAAGTGAATGCAAGGGCTTCAACAATACTGTAGGGAGCAATCCTCAACTTGAATAATCTCTTTCCAAGGCATTTTGATGTGGCTTTGCTTTTCATGATCAGGGATGACTTCATCCTTGAAACTGATGTAAGCAGATTTTCTTTTCTTCTTTTGTTTCTTTGTCACCAGGTGTAGTTTCCTGATACTGTTTTTTTCCATGAGAACAACAATGTGGTAAATTATTTTCCATTTTAGTTTTGGCCTTGAAGCAGCATTCCATGACTCTTCTGGTGGTCAGCTGCTTTAGGTTGATATTTAAAGTTTGATTAAAATACAGTAGAGGTTAGGAATGAACATTAGTGTGTTTGATCCTTGCAAAAGAAGATCAGAAGTTATTGGTGAGCCAGTATCACCTGTCTTAGGTGATCATCATGTAATTGCCTATGGTTATAATTTGTAGCGATTTTTTTTATTCCTTTGCAAGTGAGTGGAATGCTTCTAACAAGTGTGCCCTGTACCAATGGGTGTGTCTTTGATGTAATTCCAAACATTACCACAATTGGTGCTGCTTGCCTTTCCTCCTTAAAAAATACAGGGAAAGTAAAACCTGTAGAAAAATTAACTTAAATTGTAAGGATCAGATAGATGCACAGTGAGTAGCAGAAGAAGCACAATACAGGTGCCAGGTAAAAAGAGATTAAAAGAAAAACGGTAACATTGTACAAGTACCCTCAATGAAATAATGGCCAGTGTGGGAAGGGGGTTAGTTAATTTTTTTGAAAGTGGTAAAACAAAGAAGAATGTTTGGGAGTTAAAGGTGTTGGAAAAAGTAATTATAAGTATTAGGAGAAACTGTGATAAAAGTGCTGGATTAACTGAAACACTGCTAGGGAATATGTTTGGAAATTATTTACAGGATCTGGGAGTTAATATAGATCAATAAAGAGTTTTTTTGGTCCTGATTGTTAGATTTTCTTTCCAGGGAGAGTATCATGTCTAGCTGAGGTGTCTTTGGCTGCCACAGCTGGCTATCAAAAGAAGGTGCTGTGTGTTTGTACATAAACTTTTTTAGCTGGAAAGATGAAGTAGATGCTAGGATTGCAAGATGCCCTGAGCTATTTCAGAACGTCTCTCCTCACTTCCCCCCAGACCGTTCGAGCAGTGCCACTGTAGCCCTGAGGATTCTTGTTGCTTCTCTCCAAATCTTGCTCTTAAAATTTGGCATTGTGGCAAATGCTTGTTGGTAATTGAAGACTAACATTATTTCTAGACTATTGCTGCCTCTGTAACCATCCTGGATTTCATGATCTTTATCATATACCCACATTTACACATTTTACCCATCACTGTAATACCTTCATCATGCAAAGCAGGCAGTGCTGCCTGTTGAACAACTACAACCAGTTCTTGCGCAGGACCAAAAGACAATAATTAGGCTTCAGGCCTGACTCCGTTGAGTGGTGAGGTTTTGATTGCAAATGGTGTGATTGCAATTGTGTAGAACTGGTGTTGTGGCTTCAGTGCTACTCAGAATTGAGAAAATTGTTGTATAGCATGTCATTGAATTAGCTGATTCCTTGGATGTATTTTCCTTGCAAGTATTTAATGGTCTAGCAGGTTGTAGTTGTACATATTGTTTCTGCTTCGCTTCCTCCCTCAACTTTTTTGCCAAAGAAGAGGCTCTGTTTTGAGTCAGAGCTGAAAAACTGTACAATCTCCAATAAAGCAGCTTGTATAAGAGGAATACAGCAGATACTGATATATTTTATCTCTTTAAGATCTTTTTCCTGCTTTTGAAAGCTGTGTGAAATCCATTAATTTGCCAGACCTTTCCAGATCTTTAGAATTGGAACAACGGTGAAGTAGAATGGAGAAGGTAGCATGGTCCGCATAGCCACGTGCTGCGCGTGGGTTGCTCACTCTGGTGAGGTGACCCAGAAGACTGCTGCAGCGATGGCTGCTGGTGTGGAAGCCTGTTCAGTGAAACAGAAAAATTACCTGCTGTACTGGTGATATGCCTATCAGTTGTGCTTCACAACTGCTGTACTTTTCCTGTGTTGTGTTAGTAATTTGAGGAGTTTGAAGACACACTGTAGCTTTGAGGAGTTTGAAGGCACACCAGAAAATCTGCTAGGGAACTGTCAACATTTGTTTCTAGTTTTTGTTTATAAGTTTGATAATAAATTGTTGATGTTGTTGTTGTTGCTGCGTATGTAACCCAGATCAGAAGTCATTGAGAGAGTTGTGGAATGGTAGGGCAGCTCAGGTGCAGAGTTTGTGACTTCCAGGAACCTACTAAGGTTTAGAATAACATTAACTTTATCTTCTCAATAAATACAAAACATGTAATTAAATGACTACTGCCTGATGCCTGGGGCTTGTTATTAAGGCAATTCACACTCTTCCATGACTTTTGGCTAACTTCGCCGAAGCTTGTGCAAAGGCTTAACTGGTATGTGTATCATGTGAAAAGTGCTACAAATATCTGGAAATGAAAAATACTTCCAAGTTCCCTTCTACTTATTTCTTTCTATGTAGAGTAACCAAAAAAAAATTAAGGTGACATTGCTGCTTCAATGTTGGGGGAGTAAGGGTGGAAGTAGTGAATTGATAATCCTCTCTACGTGTGGGAGATGACCTTTTTTGTTTAAAGTAGCACTTAGTTTATTTTGATAGTAGTTATTATGTTGTGTGCTTCTGTTTACATTTTCACTAACTGCTTGCTCTAGAATAGCTCCTGGAAACGCCCCATAGAGGTGAGCACGCTGGCATTTTCCAAGCAATGAATAGGCTAGCAGAGCGTGGCATTGTGGGAGCCCTGAATAGCAGCTGAGGCTACGCTTTTGAGCCGCGACATCCAAAATCTCTGAGGTGGAAATTAGTGAAAAGTGAAGCGTATTATCAACAGTGTTCTTCCTGAGTTTAGCCATATTTTCCCTAAGTGGGATTTTCTTCCTGCAGAGATCTCAGGATTGCAAATCCTTGGGAATTTGAAGAAATACATGAGTAAGAAATAGAAAATAACTGAGAGTCTCAAAGACCCTTTAACTTAGCAGGTCTCATAGATCTGCTTCTAGTATAACTAGCCAAGTCCCAAACAATGATTTTGACTTGTTCCAGGAATGTAGAAAAAACAGTATTTTTAATGAGGACAAAACAGTCTAGAGGCATCTGATTTAAATCTCTGTAGCTCTGCTATAATCCTGTCAGTGACACAAAGCTGAATGCAATTTTGTGGAGTTACATTTATTTAGAATAAACTGGAGGTCTATCCTCAGTATTTAATCCATGTGTTTGTTACTGCCAAAGGCTTACTTGGGAACTGAGCTGAGGTAGCACTGGGGCGTTGTGGACATCTCTGGAGGATATGCCCATACTCTATTTGGAAGCAATGTTGCTACATAGTTTTCCACATTTCTTTTTTTTGTACTGTTCTCAAACAAAATCTGTTTAAGTAACACTTTTTTCCTCATTGTAAGCTGTATACCATACTCTTGTCACGCTTGCACTCTTTTAAATTCAGAATGGCTTAGTTGGTTAATGGCTTTTTCAAGTTTTTGTTGAGCTCAAAAGCAAAGATAAGTTTTTAAAATTTTGTACACTTGCTTTTAGCTGGGGAAAAAGTGCACCCAAAGAAATCTGTAAGAGAACAAACATGCTGAATAAATAGACTGTCTCCTAAATAGTACTCTTACCCAAACCTTTCTTCAGGCAAAATGACTTTATTACTCTTCTGTCTCTTCCTCACGTTGGTAGTTTTGACGCTGTTCTTGCTGGAAGAATTTGCTTCTTTGGTTTTGGTGGGGTTTTTTGGTTTTTTTTTTTTTGGTTAGGAGATCTATTGGGCGATATAGTAAAAACAGACAAACAAAACCCACCACCACCAACAAAAAAACCACAACCCACACCCCAAACCCAAAAACTAGTCAATTTGGACTCTGGACAGCTGTTTTAAGGCAATTTTTGGTGTTAATAAGGTATTTTTTGTTATAAGCAATTAAAAATTGTTCTCCTCTAATGAACAGGTTTATGAAGCTTGAGGGAATTAAAGAAAAAAAAAATTGTTTTCTAGTCAGATCATATTTATGGGAATGTAGATAGGGTGAAAAAAGTATTCTAAATCAATAGTTGTATAGTAGTTTCCACATAAAAGACTGAGGTGTTTTAAATTGCCTGCCTTAAACAATGTGGATGCATTTCTTTAGATGATGTACAGAACCTTCCAAAAGCTTTTAATTGGTGTTTTGTTTGTTTATTTCTAAGTTTCCACACAATTTAGTCAGTGGTTTTGGCATTAATAAGCATCATGAGCATTTCTCATGCAGGATTCTTCAGTCATTTGTCCACAGTGACAGAATGTATAGATTAATACAAAAGCCAGTAAAGTAGTCCTGCATGTGCTTTTGGGATGGAAAAGGCACCATTTAGCCTTGTTTTCTGGCTATACTTTTAACTTTTCCTTGGAACTATTAGGTGGAAAATGCCCCTTCAAGGAATTGCCGCTACTAGATCTGCATTTCTGTATTTGAGAAGTGCTCTTGTGCAATTACTTCTATGCTTAATCTTTGCTTTCTGTCATAGTTTGTCCTTACTTGATGGTCTTGTCAGAACCCAGCAAAGTTCAATAAGCAAAATTTAGAAGAAACCAGTCCTGGAGTAAAGCCAAGCAGGAGGATCATTTATCAAAGAAATGATTGCTAAGTAGGTGGATTCTGTACACTGGGAAGGAGCTAAACTTTTGGGTAGTGTGATGTTTGGACATTTTAATAGAATCTCTTATATTAAACTGCAGTTGATAAGGTTACAATAGACAAACAGAGTATCTTCCCTTGTATGACTTGTAACCATGTTGCATACCTCCTCCACTGCCCCAGCATCAGCACCTGGCAGGCGAAACTGGGACGCCTTCTGATCCCTGCTACACTGGTGTAAAACTGTGTCAGCTCCAGGTGTTTTAAAATGTAAAGCCTTTTCAGTCTCTTGTATAATTCAAAGCAGTAGGCTGTCTGGACTACTCACTTTCACAATACAGTTAGTTTACATTTGGAGACGACTGAAAGTGAATTTAGGAAACCTGGCACAAGAGTGGCTAGCACAGCTTTTCTCAGGGAATGGGCACAATCCCCTCCCTGTTCCCCTGCAAGAGACCAATGGCTTTTCTATGTCCTGTGCATGTCCCATGCAGAACCCTCGTGTGGCTCTTGAATATGGCTTCCTCATGGCTTTTCCCATGGGATTTTGAGTGTGTTTTGTAATCTGTAGCAGGTTTATTGTGTAGCATCATGGGGAAGCTGGGGAAGGGATGGGCAGGTCTTCTGGTTGGCGTCAAGGCCACCCTGTAAGTGACAGGCAGGTGCAAGGTTTTAAGAATGTCTGTGAAAGTGCTGCTATGGGGAAGAGCTTCCATGAGAGGATCTGGGAGCTGGGTCTGGTCCAAAGCCGGAACAGTTAAATGAAGAGAGTCTGGCATTGGGGGTCTGTGGGATGCACTAAAGACAGCCACAGGACTGCGATTCCCCTGGTGCTTTGGAGAAGAAAACCCATAAGGAATTACACAAGCATAAGGACACATGGAACCTGATTTTCATAAGATTCATAAGGATTTCATAAGTCTGCCTTTCTTTTACTGCTCTGTTGCTTTCTTGTCCCACTCCCTATATCCTTACTACACATCTCCCAAGAAAGCCAGGAAATTGGTCAAGAAGCAGAAGAGGGGGAGGATAATGTCAGGCTGAAGCCCGGCTGAACTGCTGGCCCGTTCATGCTTGTGGGTCTGCCAGCCGCTGCCAGACTTCTGCTCGCCTTTCCCCTACTGGAAGGATGAACCGGGATTGCCCAGGAAGCTTAAAGGAAGTCCATTATCTTTGAGATGCTTATAAAATAAATTTAAAATTGGCTGGTGGCTAAAAAGTTAAGGATGAGAAATAAAGAAATGTTTAATCATTTTGAAGTATTGTTTGTGGATTATCAGCCTAATAAAAGAGCCTACCTTCCAGGCTGTTTAATCATAGGGGGGTTTTTTTCAGTATAATGTTACGCATAGGTTGTAAATCTCATAAGCTTGTGTGGTTCTTTGTTTTCTTTTTGGTAAGCGGTAATTGAAAATCAGCAACATAATATATTAAATCTTTAATGAAGCTTTAATTATGTCTATGCATTTTTGTTTGAGTAATATCAACTTGTATAAAAACATTATGTATACTTCACATATGTGATAGTCTTTCCACAAAACTGCTCACATATAGCTAAAATAACATTCATCTGTTCTTTATGAACAGATTAATCTGATTAATCTTAATTGAACCTGAGTTATGATTAATTGAATAAACAATTACTGAAGGAGATTATTAGAAACCCTATGTGGCTTTTCTTAGTTTCAGCACCTGTCATTTTGCAGTTGCAGTGGTCTTTCATAAAAAGATCATGCAGTTAAGAGTAATACTTTTATTTGCACAAGCAAGTTTTTACAAATGAGCTCTTCAGGAGAGTATTTTCTGTTACTGTAGAAGAAATATAGAACTTTGTGATAATCGGACTTTTGTTTCTTTAAAGTATTTTCTTTTGACATTTTTCAATAAACATTTGAAATAATTTTGAATCCCTGCCATCAATAGTGGTTGTGCCACTATTGCTGTACAATGAAAAAGAGTGGGTTATGGAGGGGAAAACTCATCAGTTAGAAATAGGTTTGCTAGACAGTAGGCTGATTTCATCTACAACCTTTTCACTGCCATGAAACAGAATTTAAGCCATCAAAATTAATGTATTAGCATAGCTTAGTGGAAAGGGATAGCATTTAGACTTCTTTTTTGTATTTTGTTTTCTATCTTGGATATTATTATCTGAATTGACAGATGAAAATACAGTGGATGTTTTTTATTCTCAGAAGTATGGTGATAACTGAGTGTGTCTCTCGTCAGCATTTTTATCCACCTTACAACAATAAGCCAGCACAATTTTTCCATATTATCCTTTTCCTACAATACCATGGCATTTTTGCTCTGTATGTCTGATTACTCAAGTAGACTGTGAAAGAACTCTGCCATATTGGAAAGTATTGCTATGGAGGCTATTTACTTTTTGGGGGGGTTGTTTGTTTTGGATTTTTTTTGATAGGAGTTTAAAGCTAAACTTTAGATTGAATACTAAGCTTGTTTGGATCTCAGAAGATTTGAATTTCTTTAATTTTCTAGCCTGTGCTTTGACCTTCTACTCAATTTCCCATTATTCTTTCCCAGTCGATAAATTTTCATTCAGAAGTTAATCGCTATTAATTCCACTTAAGCAGGAGACATTAAGAGTGCCAAACAATAATCTCACTCCATCTTTGTAGGAACAGATAACGATCTGCCTTCAAAAGTATACCACCTTCTGTTAGTGTTAGTGTTGCAATTCCTGTTTGATTTGAAGAATGACTTGCTGGTTTCTTCGATGCCTCTCTCAGAGGATGCTGTTCAGTATCGTTCATGGAGGAGGTGGTACGTCATTACATCTCAGAAGTCAGGAAGGCCCTTTGGTGCATCGCACGTTAGCACTCTCTCTAAGTTCCGGGGTTTTTCTGCTGGGGCGCAGAACCAGGTATGTACGCTATGGTGGAGTTTACTGGCTGAACGTGAACTGAGGCATTTTGTCCTTGTTTTCTCACATCTTTCATGCGTGAAAACTTGTTGGTTAGTGGCAGAAGAAGGGATTTTTAGCCTGCCGCTAGTTATAAATGCGTGTTTGTTCTTCTGTGGAGTGCCTACCCACTAAAGTAATGGGACCTCTGTGTGTTGTTTTAGTGAAAGAGCGATTCAGTCTATAGGAGTTTTAGAACAGGATGCATCATATTCTGTCACGTTTAGCATTGTGCAAAACTACATGGGCGTTACATTGGTATGACACAGTGCTTTCAGAGGTTGTGAACTGTGGAACAAGGTTAAGTAGCTTAAGGAGATGTATCTGTTCTTTGACAACGCTGAATCAAGATGTTTACTTTGAAAAGCAGGTTAAAAATGTAAGAAAGAATCTAATCATAGTAAGTTACTCTTTTTCCCTTTTTTAAGAATTTTAAAGATTGATTTTTATTTCATCAATGTATGATTTTATTAATCTGTTGCCTTCCACGTTTTTAATTCCTCTTCCTGAGGGAGAATTGTTCGAAGACTATGACTGTTTTGATGATTGATTATTTTGGCAATGTTTTTAATTTTTTTTTTCTCTGGTAAGTGTGAGGTACAAAGGTATCCTTGTCCTAGAAGTCAAGTCAACTTTTTTGGGTGATTTTTGTAAAAAATCTTGAATACAGTATTTTTCTTCTCTTTGTAGAAGGTTTCCTGATACGCTTCTGGTCTAGATTTATTTATTTGTTTCAGTGGCAGTAGGAAGAGGCTGGGTGAATTCCACTTTGTGCTTCCTGTGAGATTTATTTTAATCTTGGCTGTAAAACATATTATGCAAACCACAGAGAGGAATCTAGTAACTCATTGTTGAAATGGAAACCTGCATCAAGGTGGATTTTGCAGGATTTTGTCAGTAGTACTCAACGTTTTCATTAGAGGGGTGAAAACTAGAGTAGAGAGGTGGCAGTCTGGGCGGGACCCACCAGGGTGTTGGAGGAAAAACAATCACGCTGAGTCTTCAGAGGGGAAAGGGAGAGGGAGGTGTACTTCAGCAGGTACCAGAGCAAGGTGCATGGTACTGCGGTGAGGGAGAGGCTGGCTAAGTAGCAGGTCTGCAGAAACCTCTGTGGGGTTGCAGCTAATGACAGCCGAAGATGGGTTGTCAGTGACTTACAGTTACTGAAAGGCAGTTGTTGTACTGAGAGAACCGGAATATAGCCTTAGGGGAGGCATGAAGGGTGCTCAGTGCGGGCTGGATGGTGTATCCTGTTTGGCACACTGTGTTGGAGAAAGCTGGAGAGAGTTTGAAGGAGAGTACTGGAAGTCTACAGGTGGACAGGCAAGACCATGAAGAGTGAATCCCCACTATCAAGTGGGGATTATTTAGGCCAAAGAAGAGAGGATCTGTAGAGGGCACTGAAAATAGCTGCGGTAAAGAGGTGTCGGGCAATCTGTGCTTGGTTTGACAGGACTGGATATAACTAACCAGCTTCCACCAAAACGGTGAGGAGTCAGATGAGATCTTGGGAGAACTTTATCAACAGTAAGAATATTGAAACACTCAAATCTGACCGAGTAACCATGGATGCTTGGAGGCCTTTGAGAACGGGTAAATACACATATCAGAAATGTCATCAGTGTCACTGATGCTGACTTCAGGGACAGGGATATCGATACGATTGTGACAGATGGCATCTCAAGATATGACTCAGTGATTGCAGAGTTTTTGGTATGCTGTCACATAACTGCAGTTTGGTTTTTTTCGTAGACACGGGTAAAATCAACCCACTGGAGGGGGTTTAAATATGACCCCTTTTTTTTTTTTTTGTTTTTCCCAACTTGGTGTTACAAAGAAGTAGAGAAATTTGCACGAGTCTCCATTTTCCTTTTTTCTCCCAGCAGTACCCTTACTGGTTAGTTCCAGTCAAATTTGGAAGAAGAGTAGAGACCTCAAAAATAAATAAAGCCATTCATTTTTAATGAAACTGATGATCAGATAGTGGGAAAATGCATTGGCTTTCTCCTCTGAGAAGAAGACAAGCTGAACTCATATATGAATTTGGCAGTCGCCAGTTGACTAGGCAGTTGAACAACCATTGCTTGTGTGGCTCTGGATTCATTGTAGATTGTTCTATTTCTTGTCTGATCAGGATTTCTTCAGGTGTTAAAATTAACTTTGTTATAGTAATAACAGAAGGTGGTTTAGAAGACAAAGAATAGAAAGCCATAGGGATTTGAGCTTCTTTGGAGTTGTCTGAGCAACAGAATTGTTTTAATTTATGAAGCAGTAATCCCAAGTGTTCATGGAAAGAGTACTTCCATCACAATACTCATATATATCATTTTATGACCACCTTTATAGCTCTTGACTCCATCCATTATTTTTTCCTTTGTACTGATTAGATTTCATACATAATCTGTAGCAGGCAAGATAAGAACCATGTATGTGTTTGAGAGAATACCTGTTGCTTTGGCAAAATTGTAACCGGTGATTTCCAATATATAATTTAGATGCTGAGCTGAAATCTTATGACATATGCCCACGAGGCATCTGAAAAGGGGGTTTGTTTACAGTTCATGGTTTTACGTGAGGGCTATAATGTAATGGCTGCTTGTTTACTAGAGTTTTAAACCTGTTAATTTGTATTCTATATTGAATGCTAGCTCCCGTGTTAGTTAGAAATTGTAACACATCTGAGCATCCTCCTTACATGGGTAATCTGTAAGTGGAGTGGAAGGAGTCTGGCTTTTCAAGTAGATGTGAAATCCCAGAAAGCTCAGATCAGCTGAGCCTCTCTCTGTCAGGATCTGAAGCCTCTAGTATTTTCACCTGACACGGATCCTGCGTGGTTGGTAGTCTGACAGGAAACTTTGATTTACGATGGGGCATGGATTGGTTTAGGACACATTTCCTCTGTGAGCTGTGATTATGGCTTGTTTCCTGCCTGTTTCCTTGTTTCCTTTGAATGCAAGTCCTGTGATGCAATTTAAAAGGAGAGTAGATGTTTGCAAATTAATAATGTCAAAGCCACAACTGAAGCCTGGAGTAATCCATTCTGCAGGCTGATGTTGCTGATGCTCAGTTTTCCTGGGTGTTGTCTCTAAAACCAGCTCTGCTATCTCTTTTTGCTTACTGGGTGATTCTACATTAGGGAAAATATCCAAGATAATTCCCAGAGGAAATGAAGAAATTTGAAGGAGATTGGTTTGGTGCACAATACTGTCATATCTCTAAGTAATTGAGAATAGCAATATAATTCGGTTCATGTCACAAATAGAACAGTATGCCTGAGATAACACAAATGGAAACTGCTTATGCAGGAAGGGAGAGTGAACTGCAATATGTTGGATACTATTTTGCAAATATAATCCACGAATCCATTCTGCTCAGATTCTTATGCTATGCCTCTCTATATTATTATTATACAGGGCCTCAATATAAATGAACAGGTAACGTAATTAGTTTATCTCAGCATTTCTGTATGTTGAATTTCAATCCAAATTGTACCTTGGCACATTTTGCTGTCTGGTGTGGTACAAAGTTTGTAGAGCTTTCAGAGGGAGTGGTATAGTTAAATTTATGAAAGTGTTTCAAATTGGAATTAAGTTTCTTTTACAGTACAAAAGCAAAACAATAATATGTCAAATCAAAACAAAGTAAATGAATGCTAAAAATGAGCAATCAGGAATTATTCTGGTTTAAGTACAACTGTTTTCAATCTTTTTTTAGTTTTGGGTGGCTAGTGACTACGCAGAAGTAATTTATGCTGTCTGTGCTCCAGAAATCAAATTTTAATCTGGAAGGATTTGCACGGCTGTTCTGTCATCTTTGAAAGGTCATGTGAATTGGGAAACGTCCCCCCCAACTTGAGAAAGGCAGACATTGCACCCATCTTCAAAAGAAAATGTCAGTTATGGAAGCTACAGTCCGATGAGCCTCACTTCTGTCCCTAGAAAAATGTTGGAGTGAGTCCTGTTGGAACACATTTCTGGGCACGTGAGGGAGGAGGCAGTCATCAGGAGCAGTTAGCATGGATTGACCAAGATTAGGTCATGCCTGACCCATCTGATTGTTTTCTATGATAAAATGACCAGGTTTGCAGACAATGTGAGAACAGTGGATGTTACTTAACTTGACTCTAGCAAGGTTTTGACCGTGTCTCCTACATTCTTGTATCCATCTGGGACATTACAGTCTGGGAGGGAGGACAACCAGATGGGTAAAAAACTGTTTGGATGGTTGGACTCAGAGGTCATGGTTAATGGGTCATGTGCTGTCTAGAGGCCAGTATCAAGAGGGGTATCAGAAAGGTATGTCCTGGGACTTGGTGTGTTCAACATCTCTCTCAGTGACCTAGAGGAGAGGACAAAAGGCACTTTCATAAATTTTAGCAAATGACACCATAGTGGGGGGACCGTCAATATGTTGGAGGGCAGGACTGATGAAATTTTAAAAGGACAAAGGCTGAGCCCGGCTCCA
Source organism: Fulmarus glacialis (assembly GCF_000690835.1). Taxonomy (NCBI): domain Eukaryota; kingdom Metazoa; phylum Chordata; class Aves; order Procellariiformes; family Procellariidae; genus Fulmarus; species Fulmarus glacialis. Next base: position 11,972 of record NW_009203644.1, on the reverse strand, counting down.
GGGGTGGCAGAGCCCCTGGCAATGATACAGGTGTCCTGGTTTCGGCTGGGATAGAGTACCCCTGCAACAGGTACTACAGTTGAACCAGAGGACCAACCCTTGCTGGTATCAGTCCGCCCCTAGAGCCTCTGGCAGAAACTGTCTTTATCTCAATCCATGAATTTTACTTTTTTCCCCCCAATTCTCCCCGCCATCCCACTGCGGGAGGGGAGTGAGCAAGTGGCTGTGTGGTGTTTAGCTGCTTGCCGGGTTAAACCACAACAACAGGATTGGACAAAAGGAGGCACAGAGCAGCTCTGCAGGGTCCGTGAACTACCCTGTGCCAGCGTGGTGGCTTTGACCTTGGCTGGCTGCCAGCTACCCACCCAGCTGCTCTCACATTCTGCCTTCTCAATAGGACAGGGGGAGAAAATAAGATGAAAAAGCTCATGGGTTGAGATAAAGACTAGGAAAATCACTTACCAATTACTGTCATGGGCAAAACAGACTTGACTTGGGGAAAATTAATTTAATGTATTACCAATTTAAAATAGAGTAGGAAGGTGAAAAACAAAGACAAAACTAAACTCCTTTTCCCCTACTTCCTTCTTCCTAGGCTCAACTTCACTCCTTCATTCATGACTCCTGCCGGGTTAAACCACAACACTCCTCTACCGTCTGCCCACTCTGTGCAGTGCAGTGCAGGGGGATGGGGAATGGGGCGGGGTTGCAGTCAGTCCATAACATCTCCTCTCTGCTGCTCCTTCCTCCTCACGCTGTTCCCCTGCTCCAGCATGGGGTCTCTCCCATGGGATACAGTTCTTCATAAATTGCTGTGTTATATGGCATGGGGCAGCCCCTGGTCTCTTCTCACAGAGGCCAGCCCTGCAGCCCCCCCACTGCCAAAACCTTGCCATGTAAACCCAGTACCGCCAGTCGCAGCCACTTCCGTCCAGGTCTAAAACTCATGAAAACAACCTATTGTGCACCAAAACCTCAGCCAGTCAGGGAAGCACATGGTATTGCTGCTCGGAGTTACTTAAGAGAGCGGCTGCTGGAAGGGAGGAGAAACGGAGGAGACATGTGGCTGGAGGTGCACTGTTGGAGGGAGATGACCCACACTGGACCAACGTCACTCCCAAGGGAGTGCAGCTCCAAGCAACGTGGGCTGGGGCGCAGGTTGCCCCAAGAGATCACAGGTCTTGGAGGACCCACACCAATGCAGGGACACCCCTGACAGACTGCAGCCAATGGAGAAACTCAAGCTGGAATGCAGGAAATGAGTTAGAAGCAAGCAGCAGTGGAGGAAGACAGGTAGGTAGCAAGGAGCAGCAGAAAGAAACCGTACAACACCGGCTCCAACCTCCTGCATTGCCTGTTGCTTGACCATAGGAATTGGGAGGGACTGAGTGTGATGTGGTGAAAACAAGAGAAGTTGAGACTGGGAAGAGGGAGGAAAAGGTGTTGGACTGAAGTTGAGCCTGGAGAAGGGAGAGGAAAAGTGTTTCCCTAAGTGTTTAATTGTTTATGGTTTTTTCTCAATACCCAAATCAGTAATCAGAAGTTTGTGTTAATTGGCAATAGGTGAAATGAAGTAAAATTCCCTGAGTCAAGATTGTTTTGCCTGCGACAGTGCCATAGCTGTTTTGTGATGCAACTGCTGAAAAGCGAGCTTGGGATATGCCTTTTGTTAGTGGAGAACTAAGTTGCATGTTGTGAAAATGTTGATCAGCTAAATGCCATTCAGTTAATACAACTATATACAACTATACTGCATTACTGTAGCATTTTTGAAAAAATCTAACAAAACTGCATTGATTAAAAAAAGCCCACAAGAATAGTTCTACAGTGTTTGTAAAGTCCATTATCCAAGTGTCCTGTTTCTAGCCATGAATGCTTAGGAAGAAGAATAAAACCAGAGAGAGTGTGTTGTGATGCTTTCTCAACCTCACAGTATTTCAAGAACTTCCTCATTCAGAAGTACAGTGTTATCTTTTTAAAACAAGAAGAGAGGGAAACTTACATAGAAATATCATGCTGCAGCAATTTGGTGTGTTTTCACCAGTTTCTGATGTCTCCCTTACATGACATTTTGGTGTTTTAAGAACAGCTAGGGTTGAAGGTTTTTTTGTTGCTTCCACTAGATCTCCCATTTGAAAGCTGCTGCAGAACCAACTTGTTATTTCCTGTCTAGATTTTATTTATGCCTATTTGTCCTTTTACCAACATCATCCTTCAATTTAAAAAGGTTGGCTTCTTTTACTTCTAACTTTTCAGGTTTTTGTTTTGTAAGGATCAAGTTCGACTCTTCTAGACTTCTTGTAAGGAACTAGAAAGCTTGTCCTAATTATATCCTTGTACATTGCCTGTATGCCTGTTTGTTGTTTCTGACTGTGAGATTCCAGCTGAGGTCTGAATGAGGTCTTGTGGTTTGGTTGTGAGTTTGTTTGGTTTGCTGCATGAATTCTGATCTCGATTCCTGGGAACTCCAAACAGAAGCAATCCTGGCCTACACAGACTGAGAGAGCCCTCTGTATTGAGTATATGTAACTATTTCCCTTCGGCTAATATGTGAGGAAGTGTATTTACTGCCCTCTTGGCCCATGAAGGTGTGTTTACAGCATTTAAAACTGATGCCTAGTTCTCGAGCAGTAAATCTTAAGATGCACTGGTCTACAGGGCATTAGAAGTATTTTAAAATATGCAAAACTCAAGCAGTCTAAATGATGAAATCAATGCAATTAGATATTTCATTCCTCTAAATTGTATCTTTACCTTGATTTACCTTGATTTTAGGACGAGAGGAAATGGCCTCAAGTTGCGCCAAGGGAGGTTTAGACTGGACATTAGGAAAAACTTCTTTACTGAAAGAGTGGTCAGGCCTTGGAACAGGCTGCCCAGGGAAGTGGTTGAGTCACCATCCCTGGAAGTATTTAAAAGACGTGTAGATGAGGCGCTTAGGGACATGGTTTAGTGGGCATGGTGGTGTTCGGTTGACGGTTGGACTGGATGATATTAGAGGTCTTTTCCAACCTTTATGATTCTATGATTCTATTATCCTGGCCTTATAGGTCCTTACAGGTTTTCACATTTCATTAGTTTTTTTGGAAATTCTGTACTTCTCTTCTCTTTGTGCCTAGTAACCTTTATCTGAAATTTAAACTTTGATCCTTTGGGGGTTTTGTTCAATGCTGAACTTGTGCATAAAATATGGAACAGAATGGCAAAGCAACACTTGCATTCAGAAAAACAGTCCTCAGTGTATTTCTGAAGTTAGAGCCAAGGAGGATAAAGCAAGAAAATTTGACAGCATTTTTCACAATGGTATGTTTAAGCTGCTTCACATTAAAAGTATTTCATATTAAACCCCTGGTGTTCAACTATCTTTTCAGTCTTCCCAGGACACCTCTGAAAAGTATGTTGTGAAGGCATACTTAAAATTACCTGAAAAAAATGAGATTTGTTTTTCCCAGTGTGTTTATATTTGCCTCGTGTAGAGCTACATGCTGTACAGTTCATAAGGTTCCTAACTTGTTGGACTCTTGAATCAAAGGGAGGACTACAAGAACAGATCCTTGCGTGCATACACGGAGGTTTGCTTGTTTGTAGCATGGGCTGTGGGGTCCACTTGCATGACTGATGTCATTGGGGCTGGAGTTTGCAGATTGAGGTTATTTTATCACTCAGCTGCATTTGAGAAACATGAAATGGATAGACTTGACCTTCTAAGTTTCTCCATACAGCATGGTTGTCTGTACACTGCACTCATTCAGCCTGCTAGTGCGCCTGCAAGTTTTGAGCCTAAATAATTAAAATGTAAGTTGTTTTCCGTATCTCCATGTGCATTCAGGTCTGGGGCTGTCTGCTGAGAAAGCAAACGTGTGGATGACGACTTGTTGTTTGTAGCTTGAATAGTCGTATGCCATCACTGGGGACAGTGCACAAGTTTGCATTGTGAAATAGTAATCTGTGTTTCAGGAAGCCAGCTGTTATGCTGCCCGTTATGGTTCCACCGAAGTCCAATCCCTTGGGATTACGTAGTTAGCTGAGAAGCTGTGGCTGGTATCTGTGATTACTGTTCGGACGGAAAGATCTGATCCTTTTTTCCGGGAACAAACTCTCTTCAGCTTGCCTCCCCCACTGTCCATGGAATTAGAAAATAAATTGCTTAAAGCAGGTGACGTTAATCCCTGATAAAATTTAACAAAGTTGAATTGGGACATTGTTTTGAGGCCAGTGTCTGTGAGATTGTAGGTTTTTAAATCCTATGTCTTGAAAACTATGTAGTCTTTTTTAATGGGTTGTAAGGTGGCACTGCTAATGCAAAACTTAGGTTTGGAAGGTTTTCCAGCCTTTTCTCTTTGTCATCGCACTCTGCTGAGTGGAGTGGTCTTAATAAAATGCCATTATTGAATTCTACCACAAGAAGGATTTGCCATTTTCATGTCATTTTTTCAAGCCATTTTTTAAAGGAACAAGAACTGGGATTTTAAATATTTTGTAGCAGGTGACAAAGCCTACGGCCACTCCTAGAGCTCTCATTGAAGCCATTGGCAGTTTTCCTTGCAAAGTAGTTTCAAGATTAGATAGGCAGCATACGTGGATTAAGGGGATCAGTCTGTGACTTGGCCTGTGAGCCTTCTGAAGAGAATCTGGGTCTGCCCTGCAGGGGAAGTGGAACTGACATGCTGTGAAACTGCTGAATTGCTCTCTGCCGTTAGAAATGTTTCCTGTGATATGTAGAGACATTTACAAAGAATCTGACCTCTTCCTGATGCCCATTCGCTTCAGCGAGGCTACAGCAAATAGGACTGCCCAAGCAGTCCTAAACCATATAAACTGAGAAATTCTGTACTTCTGCTGAAAAATTTAGCATCAATTTCAAACAAAATGCTGTACCACTTCAGCTTGCCACCAGCTGTTTAATACTTGGAGGACCTTACGATCTTGCATCATGAAGAGTAACTTAACTCACTCCATTTGTGACACCTCTTCACTGTCTTACAAGCATACCTGATTTCAAGTGCTGTCTAGTTTGATTTAAAGAAAATAAAATAATCCTATTCGTAACCTCCTGCATTTCTGTCACGGTGCACAGAGAATTTGGTGATATATTTTACAGTTAAATTCACAGTCCCTATTTATAGATGTTTAAATCTCAGTCAGCTGCACTATGCCTGGTTTAACTTGCAGTGAAAAATTCACATCACATATAATTAACGTGCTTGAGATATGTTTGATTTAATTACTGCTGTTGCATGCGCTTATGTACCAAGTACACATTTCTCATAAATTCTCCCAGATTATTGTCTTCAGGAGATTTGTTTCAGGATGACATCGTTTCTGTATTTATAAACTGAGTGTTTAAGTAGACTGGCCTTGTTTTAAGCTTTATTTCTGTCCCTGCTACAAAAATAAAATAGATGAAGGAAGCAGGGTGTAACTTTTCCCTATGCTTATAGAAATTGTATTTCAAAAAAATTGTTTCTCTGCCTGACTCTATTTCATGTTGCCAGTGCTGTGTCATTTTAGGACTCCTCACTAATGCAAATTGTCCTTTTCACTTTCAGAATTCACTACAAATAAGCACTGATTAATTCTCACTGCAGTCTAGTAGACACATGCACGCAGCATCCGTGAACACCACATGTATACATATACACACAGCTGGATCAGACAGACACACAGAGCACTCACACAAGAACAGACAGCACCAGGGGCCTCATCCTGCTCCTCTCTCTCACAGGGAAGGACTGGGTCTCCTGGCTCTCCACATATATGAACTGTGGATCCCATCAGCAGCTGAGGTCACTCAGTCTGCCCTGTAGCTGCCCCAGGGTCCCAGTTGCTGGCATCAGGGCGTATGAGCCTCTGAGGCCACAGCCCTGCTCCTGTTGCTGGTACTGACCATGTCACTTGCACGAACACACATGCACACACACACAGAGTTGACCAGGACTCCCCTGGTCCCGTAGCTGACCCCGCTGTGCTCTTGCCCTTGGAGACACACAGGATCTCTCCCAGCCAGGGCTGGCTGTTAGAGGTCCCTTTGGCCTTGGCTCTGAGATCCCTTCCCCTGCTCACCAGCTAGTCCAGCTTCATCTTTGCTCATGATCACACACTCACTCGCACGTGCTGCTGTGCTGGCGCCACGGACACACGGGCCCTCCAGCTGGTGATCTGACTCCAGTGGCTGCACCCAGACCCCCATAAACACACACACATCAAGTTGACGGTCCCTCACACAGGAACAAGTTAGAAAGGCATTGAACAAGAAAATAGGACAGACTGCACTCGTCAGGCACAGGGCATGGCCAGACAAAGGTACTGACCAGGCCACTATTCACACGCGATCAGCCCTTTTTATCCCCTTACTCCTCTATCTTCCCACAATCATTCCTCACCAAATCACCTAAATCCATCCCTTTTCCTGTCTTTGGTTCCTCTCCTAAATTTCCTATAATGAGTCCTGCGCAATCCCCAAATGCTCTTCCCCTGCATCCCATAATGTGTCCCACACCCCTGGACAGCAGGCCCGCTTAGTCCAAAAGGTGATCCAGAGGGCTGCTGCCAATGACTCATCTTGGTGGGTTTCACACTGGACACGGGGGCTCAGGCTCTCCTGGGTCAGCTCTGGGAGGGGCCCAGACAGGGTGTTTCCTTCCTCAGGAGTCTGTAGTTTGGGTTCCTGTCTGCAATTGTGTACCCCCCCCTCCCCGTGCTCCTTTGGGCTTGTGGAGATGGGTCTTTGATGGGCTGATGGCTCCTGGGATGGGCCTGGGGGTAGCTGGGGCAGGTTATTATTTGAGCTTCGCCCCTCTGTGCTGCTTTGTGGGTGAGGTTTTATCACATAACCTCACTCATACGTCCTATAAGAAAGTCAGAAATAATTGCTATATAGGCACATTTCTGTTACTGCCTGGGTTTGACGCCCCCCCTTTAGAATGGAGACTTGAGACTTAGCTGATGTGAACTATTAAGATGTTTGTTGATTAATGAACACTCTAAGAGAAAATAGGTAGAGCAGCAAAATAGTCTAGGCAAAATGATCTATAGGCTATGCAATTAAATATACCAATTTAAAATTTTATAATGGTACAGAATGCAGATTCTAAGGAATCACGTATGTGATTACTACTAAATTACAGTTTTCTAAGTACTGAGGTATAAATCTGTTTCCTGCCTCTACCACCACACCCCCCCCCCCCCCCCCCCGCCCAGTCTTATGAACATAAACCTGATGGAGAGTTCAGCATGTCATCCAAGGGGATTTCCTCCAGCCTCCTCATGGACTTGAATCCGCATGTCAGCATTACTACCATCTATAGGTGTCCACACACCTACCATTGGAAGACCTACCTTCCTTTTTTCTCCACTCGATTTGGCATTTTACTCTCTACTTGGTATTTTATTCTCTATTTTTTTCTGAGTTTGGGCCCAGCTTTTCATTAGCCTTGCACCTCCGTGTCTCTGCCGAAACTCTTCCCAAGTAAACAGCCCTCTTCTAATTACTTCTTTGACATTGGTCCCAGTTTTGCTACATCCATACCCAGATTTCATATTTCATATTGTTATACAGGCAATGTAAGCCTTTTGTAGTGTTATCAACAGGATTGCCTTAGCATGAGTGGCTTGGCAGCACAAAATTCACCTATTATTACCAGCTTAGAGTGTTTGGATTTGGTTTACATTTTTCAATTACTAGGTACAGTTATTCTATTTTAGCCCTAAATCTCTGCTTAGATCCAATTCATCATGATCAGGTTCTTACCGTATGTGCTGGAGCACATGCCAGAGCAGCAGGCTAGCTTGTTTCTCACACTTAGGCTGTGCGCTGTCATGGTTCCTCACTAGAGCCTTCGCTATTGTGAGGCCTTGTGCTCCAATTTTACCTCTTACTCACAACTTCCGTTACATACAGTGCATTTTTTACTGAAGTCTTTCTGTTTAATTTACTTGGAAATGAATTGGTGAAAGACATAGAGCTGAATCTTTTGATTTTCTTGCCTTAAAGAAGCCTATAAATGTTTCAGTAAGTAAGAAAAGCTTACTGCTGTGAAATCTGTGTTTCACTAATGTGGAAGTACAGGGCCAGAAGGTTTTTCCAGACATGAATCTAATTCATTCCTCTGTGTATAGGTATCATGAATCACTTAAATCATCCTTGATTAGGTATTTTTCTAATCTCTTCTTAGGTCACCAGATAAGGGGACAGGAGATTCCACAGCCTCCAGAAGTAATCAGTTTTAAAACTTCATTATCCTTTAAAGTTCCAATTGTATGTTTGTTTTGTTTATTTGCTTTTTTTGTTTTGGGGTTGGTTTTTTTTTCTGTTCCCTAAAATCTGATCTCAGTATTTTTAGTTGCCTTTTTAGGCTGATTATTTTTTTTCCCAGGGGACTAAACAAACTCATTTCCTTCAGTCTTTTCTCAGAGGCCTTGTATTCTAAGCATCTTGTAATTATTTGTTTTTCTGTGGTGCTTCTCCCAAGTCCATTATCCTCATCCTGTCACACTCAGAATCCTGCTATTCTTACAATGCTAAACTTCACTGTTTTGTGATTGTGACACAATTATCTATCACATCTCGGTTTTCAATTCCTCCATATTTAGCCAGAATAAAATGTCCTTTCATGGTAACCTTCTCAATTTTCTTAAGCAACAAAGGTCCTTGCATACTTCTAGTAACTACGTTGCACCGCTTTCTCTCACCCCGTGCCTGAGTCAATGAATTCTTGTATTTTACCATCATAGGCTCTCTTTTGGGTAGTTGAGATAACTAGTTAAGAAAAAATGTCTGTATTTGCTTCAAGATTTGAGAATCTCTTTCACCTATAATATTGCCTTTGTTGTTTTCCCTGCCTTTCATGTTAACTTCAGTCTACTCCTTTATCTTTTTTTGAATTTCAGAATAAATGCACTATTCCTGAAGTACAGTATAGAACCTTGTTACTCTTTTCTCCTTGCCGTGTTGTCCTTCATGAACAAGCCGTCACCTTCTATGTTACTATTTCAGTAGGTTTTAGTTGTCCCACGGAGTTCAATGGTGCTGAGTAGGACATACTTGGTATTTTTGGCATTTGTGTTGGTGTTTAGGGAACTGTCTTTTGACATTCTGTCTTTGTTCCTTAATAACCCTATTGCAATTTCCAACTGCTTCCTAGAGTCTAGTTCTAAGACAAAGTTACTGTTGTCTTAATCTGTAAGGGCTTTTCCATTAGTTCCCTCAAAGACTAGTTTAATGCCTTTTTGCTGTTGCTGAACTAGTCTTCGGAACAGCTCCTCCATCTCTGCATTTTTGGGCCATCCTTCACTTGCCAAACAGGATCTCTCAGTCGAGAAGATTAAAACCCTTCTGCTGATGCTGTTGGTGAAGCCATGTGTTCATTTCCAGTTATGCATCTGCCCCTATCTGGGTCTTTACACCTGACTAGGGGATTGAAGAGGGAGCCACCTGTGTCTCTGACTACTTCAGCAGTCTCCTAGAAACGAAATATTCCTGATCTGTTACAACCGTATCTGGCAACAGTACCAGGTGACTAGGTAGCATAGGGCAGGAGGGTCCCCAAAGGGGACAGTAGAAAGGTCATTAAACTCTTTGAAGCAAACAGTCTTTTAATATTACAGAACAGAATGCTACAGGTTTGTTTGGAAGCGTATACTCTTTAAAGTCATGCAGTATTTAAGCTTCCTAAATCGCTTCTGAAAGTGAGCCTTAGGCAGTCGTGTTCGCATGGGTGCTTCAGGTGTATTTCAGAGCGTGAGTGCAGAGGAAATTCTGTTACCTGTATATTCTCAGTCTGTGCTCTGCAGATTAATTGGGTGGTCGCTGCGGTTTCTTTTTTTGTCCACCTGCTTGAATTGCAGAGACCTGAGACAGGTTTCTGCAATGAGATACTTGCAGACAGAATCATATGCAGGGACCTGTCAATCTATTTGGTGCAAGAGTTACTGGCGTGTTACTCTGAGGTGTCCTAGAAACCATACTTTACAACTGAAGCTTTTTGGAAGTGCTTTGTTTGTTTGTTTTTGTTGTTTGTTTTCCCTCTTGCTGAAATAATGTGTAGTCACAGAATAAGTACCTCTTGTTTAAAGAAATGCAGAAACATAGAATTGTTTAGGAATGGATTTGAAGGAGAAGCTGATTTCGTCTTGCAAACTGGGTAACATTTATTTCTGAAAATTTAGTATACTGACTTAACTTCAGTGCACCAGATACTACATACTGGAATAAGGACAAGTATGTGGGTTTTAGTCAAGAAGATTGTTAGTTTGCTCCAGTTGCATGAATATATCAATGATTTGCAAGTTGCACCAGTGATTCTTTACACTGTTAATGAAAAAACACTCAAAACATAACAACAACTTATGTGAAAATAATTCTTAATAAGCATGTTGGCCTTTACAAACTGCATATTGGTTTTGGACATGAAATCAGATTTGGACATCAGCTTGGCATTTTGTATAATCTGATGTTCCTTACAAGAAAAACTGAACTAATGTTAGGACTTTGGACTTCTGTGGAATTCTATGCCTAGCTGCAGAGGATGTCAAAAAACTTTCACTCAGTAGTCAGTATGTTAACTCTAGCTTGAGTCTAAGCTGTTAGTTTTATCAGTATTAACTTCCTGGGACAAAACCAACATCTTTGGTATTCTCAGTAATGCAGTCTATTTTTAAAAAATCCTGTCAGTAAGAAATTAGTAAGTGTCTGTATTGCTGATGATGTCTGTTTTTAGCACAGTGTATGATGCCTGCAGTTAAGCAGTTTACTTAACTAATATAAGACACTCTTAATTCGTATAGAAGGAAAGGATAAATCTGTTCTTAAAACTATTATTTTATTTTGAATTCTGAAAGTTCTTTTTGACCTTTTAACTTCTTTTTGCAATTCTATTAAGGTATCACCATATGTTGCCATCTGAGGCAGCTGAAGGTCACTAGTACCATAGAGCAGCCCCAAAAGATTTTGAGAGTATTAAAGATCATGGTATTTTTGTTTTGCTGCATCAAAAAATCTAGAGAAACTTTCTATTAAAAAAACACAACGCAATTCTGCATGGAAGTACTCCCACCTATGATAAAATGGCCTGGAGGAGAGAATGGTCTCGAAACTTGCGAGAACCACAGGAGTTTGTGGCTGTTCATCTATGCTGTGTTTGAATATATTATAGTAAGAAGGCACAATGGCTTTGCTTTTTTCATAGTCCTACATTGGGTAGAAAGGTATCACACTTTGCGTTTAAGTCTTGTGACAGAAGCCGTCTTCAGAGCTGAAAGTATACAAAAGTATAAGCCAACTGTACTCCATTTAGATTTTAAGACAAGACTTAGCCCTCAGAAAAACAGGCGAGTGTAGACAAGGATTTTGAGGATTTAAATCACTGATGTTGCTGTTGTATAATAAGCTAGGTGAGGCAATTTCAGCAGGTTTTTTTTAATTTTTTCCTGCAGTGCAGTCTGTAAAATGGGCTCTTAAGTGCCAAGATAGTTGGAGGATTGAAATAAAACAACACACCTCTCAAATCTCAATTCTGTTGATATTTTTGTATAATTTTTACAGATACCACCTGTGTGTACTAGTACTGGAAGAACTTAGAAGGGGGAAAAGAAAAATTTTGAGTATTTTCCCCACCCTACCACCCTTTCCCATAATTTTAAGTTGTGTACCTGTTAGCAGTCTCTGATCTAGAGAGTATGTTTTCTTCTGCATTGAACAAAGAGTTGCGAAGGCTTGGTCTTGAGTGCACTGAAGTGAAGAGCCTGGTTACCTACTCATGTGAAGTTGGTTCTCCCCATGTCTGTATTGAATTAAAAAGAGTTGAATATAAGTTAATACTTTTTTCTTAATAATTTTTTTCTTTCGGTGAGGATGTGGTGGGTTGACCACCCCCCCGCCCCCCCAGCTTCTCTCTCACTCCCCCTCCTCAACACGACAGTGGGGAGAAAATAAGATGGAGAAGCTTGCCAGTTGCTGTCATGGGCAAAACAGA
>NW_009203643.1:3495-8943 GCF_000690835.1 Fulmarus glacialis | reverse complement strand
GTTTTGTGTGAACCACCGAGGATCTCTTCTAGTTAAAGGGGAGAGGAGGGAGAAATTAGCCCGTTTGTTGGGGGCATTGCAAGTGGTCGCTGGTTTCCTCATTCTGCACTTCTCTCCTCCAGCTGCGGGTGGGTTTCTGGGCTCACCGGGCACCCCGGGGCAGCTGACACCGTGCGATTTCTCATGCACTCCTCCACAGCTCTGTTTGCACACACAAGGCTGTACCCGGCACGTGTGTGCAGACACAAGCCTCAGCCTCTGCAGCAAGAGCAAATCACTCTGGGTACGCATGTTTCTGCTCTGCATTTCAAGTCGCTGCTGTCGTGCAGACAGAGTGATATCCCTGGGATGCAAGCTAGGAGATGAGCAAAAAATTGCATCAGGGTCTTACTAAAGAAAGAAAAGCAAGAATGTAAGAAGCCTCAGAAAACGTTCTGAAGAAATTTATGTTTTGGCATTCCTACCTCCTGCCTGTCTGGGGCTTGTCAGCAGCTGACAAGCAGTAAATGAAATGGGCAGACGCTGCCAGCTGCTAGTGGGAGCGCTGGTCTGGTTCTTCCTCTGTCACTCGGCTCCGCCAGCCCGAAAGGAAGGTGCAAAGCAAAAATCTCCAAGCTGCTCCTTCCCTTCCCCCTGCTGTGGTGGGAAGCCCAGGGAAGCTCCTGGCCAGCAATTACCTCATCAACAACCCCTGGGTCTTACTTTCTCTGGAGGCAGCTCTTAGCAGTGTGTGCTCTCGCCCCAGGCATGGCCCGAGAGCCGTGCATCCTCAGCTGACTTTATCCTCCAGCTTAGCAAAGCCCACGGGGCTTTACGTTGCTCACAGGTTTCTCGGGGGGACTTTGGGGTACCAAAACTTTGAGGTTTCTGAGAACGTTTCTGCCTCTTTCTGTAGGAAGCGCATTCCCACTTGCTGAAGCCGTGCATGCCGTGTGCGGATGCTGCCCTGGGAGCGCGGGTGCAGGCACTGGTGGGAGCAGATCTGAACCCCGAACGAGCTCCCGTGAAAAGCAGCCGTACGAGGCTCAGTAGTGAACAACGTGTTTGCAGGTAAGCCCCTCGGAGCCGGAGTGAGACCTTGCAATCCCAGCCCCAGCCATCCGCCCTGGCTGTTAGCAGCTCGCTCTGGAGCAGGGTTGCCTTCCCTGATTGCTAATTTAGATTTTCCTGCCATCCCACATAGTGGAATCAGGGGAAATAAAATTACAGACTTATTCACTCTTTTTGTACAACTGATGTGCTGATTACCTGTCAATCAAGGAATTGCATTAACATCTGACAGTGTGTGCATAACAATTACCCCCATCAAATTAAGGAAACCTTTCACACTCAGAGACAGAGAGAGGGAGGAAATTCAATCAGCATAATTAGTTCAATCAGAAGAGAACTTCTTTTCATCAAGCAGGGGAAAAAGGTACAGCAAAAGCAGGGTAGGAGGCAGGTATCTCTCAAGGCTGAGAGGTCGGCTCCCGCACACAACGCAGCGGTGCCTGGCACGGTGTGGCCCAGGGCTGGATTCCCAGCCATGGGCGCCGAGGGCTCCCCAGGCTCTGTGCTTCCTCCCCACCCGAGTTCCTCCTCTCCTGGCTCCCAAAATCCCTTCCTGTAGTTCCTGGGCGAGCTCCTTCCCGGAGGCTCTGCCACCCTGGCTTTCCCTGCCTACCCCTGGGGAGGTGAAGCGGGAGGAGGTGGGTTCCCACCGCCCCTCCAGCGGTTCCTCCCCTCCGCACCCCGAAACAGCCACCGGAGGAGGTGGGTGCGCGGGGATGCGGAGGCTGCTTCGGCTTTGTGGGACTCGAGCGGGGCCGAGCAGCGTGGAGGCGGTGCGCGCTCGTGGGAGGATTTGTTTCGTATTACCCGTGGCGGGGAGGGGGATTATTCATGCTAATTGCTAACAGCAAAAACAAGAGAGAGGAAGAAAAGCTCAATTAGCAACAATGCAAATGAAGCTGGACTAGCGTTGCTGAGCGATGGTGAGCACGCTCCCAGCCTTTCCCTGCTGTGCAAGCTGAGGTGGGAATGTACGTGGTGCCAGGGCTGGGCAGGGCATCGCCGCCTTCCTCCCTGATGTTCGAAGCAAAACCCACCTGCATCACCCCTGTGCTCTGGGAGGGCCAGGGGAGAGGGGTCGGGGAAGCCTGGGGTGCTGGATCTATCTCTTCTGCCATCTCCCTCCGTTGAACACAGTGACCAAAGGCATCAGGTAGATGGTCGCTGAGGCTGAAGATGGCTGAACCCGAGATCAGACTTGAGGTGGTTTTATCCAGTGATTTGAGAAGTGTAATGCAGCTGGAACGAGAAGGGGGAGGGATGTGGAGCCTCCTCAGCACAGCTAGCAAAAGCCAGTGGAGTGACTAAAGGAAGCTCTTGCAGTAGAGTATGACAGAGGCACGTGTGCCAAATGATTCCTGAATTTTTGCTTATTATTTTGTAACTAAATTCAAGTTGAAAGGTGAAAGTGTTCCTGCCACTGAGACAGCAGCTCTGTGGGAGTGAGCTGTAGTGAGGTCAGGTACTTGTGGTGTTTTTGCTCTAGTATCAGCTCTGTGTGCTGTGAAGGTTTTACCCGAGAGAGGCCCTTCTCATGGGCAGATCCCTTTGAACATCAGCTGTGAGCCGTTTTGGAGTGAGCTGTTGGGGCCAATTGCCCTGAGAGCATCTGGGTCTCTCCAGGTTTTGTATGGGATTGATTGTGTCTGGGATCACAGTGCTCTCCTGCTGTTTTAGGAAGACTCCAATGTTGGAGGTGAAATTTAAAGCAGTTGGGGGTGGGACAGGCTTTCCCACATTGGGGACTTTTTTGAGGCATAGAGGAGTTATTGCAGAATGATGAAGGGTCTCGCATGCTGGCACAAGCAGAGGGGGGCTCAAAGCTGGGAGAGAACAGGATCCTAGCAAGTCCTCGCTGCGAACGCTTGTAACAAAAGAGATTTTCAACTTTAAGGACAATTAGCCTGAGAACAGGTTGCTGGAGAGGGTGTAAGATTCTTGATTTCTAAGAATAGGGTAAATAAGCATCTCTACGAACAGCGTAGCAGAGCTGCTCTTGCCTCAGGCAGGCAAGTGGCCCCTCACAGTGTGTTTTTCTGTAGTTCTGTGATGTGCTCGTTATTAGTTTTCCCATCCCAGCCCCACTTTAGGATCAGGCCCAGCTTTACAGAACTGTGCAGAAGACTGGAAGGACCCGATCCCCGTCCACCAGCCTTCGTAAACAGCAGATAAATACGAGAGAGCAGGAGGAACGGGGAGGGGTGCAGGTAGCCATAGCCCATGCCTGTGCCTGTTCTCTCTGAGTGCAGGTGGGCGGTACAAAGTCAGGTTAATTTTCTTTTCCCAAAATATGGTCTATAAATGAATAAGCAAGTAAATAAACCAGTCCTCTCTCAGCAGTCTTCCTGCCATCTGCTTACCATTACCAGCTGGCATCCACCCATTAGTTTATGTCCCTTTCGTTCCACAGGATCCAAAGCATCCTGCAAACTTTGGGCAACGTTTGGCTCTCACTTGCACCTGCATATGTCCAGAATAACTCAGAACTGTCTTTGTCCTTTGAAAAGCTGCTATTAAGGGTTATTTAGCTGTCCACTGAAACGCAGACATCCCTGGCAAGCCACGCAGCAGCTGCCCGGTGGTCCGGGGTAGGTGGTGAGTGTCAGGCTGCCGTGGGGACCTGCTCTCACCCCCATCCACCGGCCCTGCGCGGGGCTGTGCTGCAGAGATTCGCCCTCCGAGAAGAACAACTTCTCCCACGCTGGGCACAAGGTGGTGGAGTGGAAGTTTTTTCCCAGCAAGCTGCATGTGCCTGAGGTCTGCTTGCAAAGTTTATCTCAGTTCTACGGCCAGAGTCAGACAAGGGGGAGCAGAGTGAGGAATTAGAAACAAATTGTGAACAGATGTCAGGCAGAATAATAAGAAATGTATGGAAGGCCCACCAGGATAGATTGATGAGGCAAAAAAAGCACTGGGCTCGCTCAAGCAACAGCTGCCGTCCTGGAGGGAAAGGCGCGGGGAGACGGAACAAGCCTGCCCGGGATTGGCGCCGTCAATAAACTTCTGTTATGCAAGTTGTCCTCCCGCAGGGACGCCGGCTCGCAGGCACGCCTGCTGCTCTGCTGTGGTTGCGCAGCAACACCGCATTAGGATGCGTGATTTAAACATCTTGGCTCCGGTGCTTCCACTTACTTATCCTGCAAATTGGGGAGATGGAGACAGGTTTCCCTCTCCTTCCACCTCGCCTGTGGCTGCAGACAGAGAGGGAGGAGGGCAAAGTCTCTGAACAGGACAGCTCATAAAAGGGGTGAAAATTCCTTGCATAGTGATAAAAGCAGTAATGCGGTTCTCCTGCTTTGGCTTGCTCTCCTAACCTTGGTTGGAGTGAAAACTTTATTGCAGGAACAGCTTGTGTGAGTCTTGCTTGTTGCTGTGTAGAAGCATAAAGCCCTTTTGGAGAGAAGAGCTGTGTCAGTCCCAACCCGCTGACTCCCCTGCCAGGAAAGGGGAGTCATTAAAACAGCCCCTCGCAAGGGGACAGCGCTTCCCGGCTCTGCCCGGCTGGCTGGGGGCTGCCCCGCTCTCGCCCACCTGAAGCTTCACCCTCCCACGATTTGTGGGACGAGCGAGCATGGGAGCGGGGAGCCAGCGTGTCCGCGGCAGCGCCCTTGGCCCGGCGTCGTAGCTGCTTGCTCAGCCTCGAGCACAGGCAGCCGAGGTTTGCCTACGAGGCAGCGAGGTTTGCTGCCCGGCCCGAGCCCCAGCGCCCTGCGCAGCGACCAGGGCATCACGTCCCGGCTCCGGCTCACGGTGGGGGGGAGCACATGGGCATGGGGTGAGAGGAGGCAAAAAACTCTTTAAATACCCCAAAAGGGGAGTCTGTTCATTTACTTATGAGATTGTCCTTCAAAACGTATTTTTTGTCATTAACACATTTTAAAATCGCTTCTAGTGAGTCAGAGAGGAAATGCTGGGGGAGGGAGCTGAGCCTGTCATTCAGTACATGAAAGGCTGAAAAATCTCTTTGTCTGACTTACAAATTAAAGTATAAAGATTGGAGATTACTACGGGCCGCAGATAGCGATGGAGCAGATACAAACCTGGAGCAGTGGTAGGATGCGCTTTTGACTGCTTCCCTCTGGGCCTGAAACAATAAAGCTCGCGCTTTTCAAGCCGCTTAATGAACGTGCAAGCTGGAGAGTTGTATTAAAGCCCTTTCCGGCGTTTTGCTCTGCACTGCAGGCAGGCAGGGACGTTTGGTCAGGGTGGCTGGAGGAGCAGAAAACTGGTGCCTGTGACATAAGATCAAGATCTGCCCCAGGCAGCAGGTCAGCGCTTCCCTGCGCTTCCCAGGGGCTTGTTCCGGAGCCGCTCCATTCCCCGCCGCGCGCTGCAGGGACGTCACCGTGCCACCGCTGTCGGTGTTGGGACGTGGGCCCCTGCGGCAGCGAGCAAAGG
>NW_009203643.1:1891-3480 GCF_000690835.1 Fulmarus glacialis | reverse complement strand
TTCCCTCTTCCCTCCTCGCTGGGAGAGGGCCCCAGGGCCAGGCAGCGCTGACTCCCGGTGCTGCGGTGGGGGGGTGCCGCTCCTGAGATAACCGACTCGTGCTTCTCATGGAAAGCATCTGCAGAAGTCGTTTGGGCAGAAGTGTCATGGCTGACTGGCAGAACTGGACCCCCAAACCCATCTGATTTCATTAATACCAATTTTTGCACATGCAGATTATTGCATGTGGGAATAGACAAGTATGCAGGAAGGCAGAGATGCACACTTAATATTGCACATGCAATTCAAGGGCTGGTTTTGAAAACTTGGCATCCACAGGACAACAAATACTCTTACGTATTTGCCAACAAGGCATAGAGAAAATGATCCCAGTGTGAATAATCCTCCAAGAGCCGTCACGGGAGGTAAATGTCAGCCAACCTTGATCATTGTCTTCAGACTTGAACTCATTATTTTTCTGGCTTGTAAATGAACAAGTTGCCGATATTTTCATCAGTGATATTAAAGCCTGTACAGCTCTGCAGCATAACGGGTCGTGACACTGGCTCAGGTTCTTTGCCAGGGGAAAGGAAAGGGCAGACAAGCCCTCCCATCGCTGTTGGAAGCAAGCAGGGCACACGCATGCGTGAGCAGAGCTGGCTGGTGGTGCAAAACTGTCAGGAGAGAGACGGGATTGGGTTTGACTGACTGTTAGAGAGCCGGTTAAAAGGCTAATCTGCCTATGAAGAGCTGGTGTCTCTCCTGATTAGGAAAAGCACTCCTTCCCATGTTCTGCTCCGATTTCTGCTCCGCAGACTGAGCTGTTGTAAGACTTTCTCTGATTCCCGCTCCCGCCTTGCCCTTCAGCCGAATGCAGCCCTGGTGAAAAGCAGCTGCGGGGCTGGATCCAGCCCTTGGGGCCGGGAGCACCGCGGGCTCCTGGAGCCCGGCGGCGCAGCCCTGGCAGCTCTCTGTCCCGCCGGGAGCACTGGGGCATCCCTGAAAGATGACGTTGGATTGTGGATTGCTTAACCGTACCCACGCTCCTTAATGTGTCGCGCTGGTATTTGCTCGGCACAAAGAGGCAGGGAGATGCTGGAGGCAAATTTTCCGGCGTCCTGGCAAGGCACAGCGATGCCGCGGCCGGCGTCACCAGCCTCCATCCCGACGCTGCCCTGGGCGCAGGGACTCCCCCTCGGCGGGCGAGGAGCAGGCTGCGTGCGCGTCGGCTTTGTCCGGCGTGCGATGAGGCGCAATGGAAATCGAGCAGTCCCTCAGGCAGCTTTGGGGTGGCGAGCGGTGCGGTGCCAGCCTGGTGCTGCGCCCCAGTCGCGGTGCAGAGGGACGTGGCGCTGCTCGACACGTCACCACGGCCGAGCGCAGCGTCCCAGGGCGAGAGCGGGGGGCGATGTGGAAACTGCCTGAGCTTTGGGCAAGTCACCCCACCCTTGTGTCCTCCTTCCCGAAAGCCCGGGTGCCGGAAGGGCACCGCTTCCCCAGAGCATCCCTTCCCGAGAGGTCACTGCTGGGAGGAGCTGGGGCTGGTACATGGAATACGCCAGTTCCAGGGCAAACACCTCGTGCCACTCGGGTAAGGGATGCCGGTGGCC
>NW_009203643.1:359-1806 GCF_000690835.1 Fulmarus glacialis | reverse complement strand
TCATCAAGCAAATGGGCCTGGAAGTGCTCCCTAGAAATTACTGCATTTTGTGTTAAGAAAATCGGCTCCCAGAGTCGGGGGGGACAGGTCCTGGTCAGAAAGGGGGGCGTGGGTGTGGGCAGAGGGGCCTCCGCCTGGGGCAGGGTCCCTGTGGCCGCGAGCGTGACCTGAGCGGGAGCCCTGGCCCCTCTGTGTCTGTCCTAGCATGCCATCCCTGCTTTCAACGTGTAATATTTTTTCTAGGAAATACTTCTTGCAAGTGATAATGTTGATATTTAAGAGTGTTTCTTTTTAAAGGTATCTTCAAGCAAAATCAAGCTTTAGCTGTGATTCATTCCCACTTGACAATCAAGCAGACACACACAGGCGCAGATATTTCTGCATGTATATATATGCGCACACATAGACACATACATATCTGTTCAAAATTGGAAAGCAATCAATTCTGAGATTTATTTAATGCTGCATTGCACAAGTTCGATAGCCGGGTTGGTTAATTGCCGCACTAATAACACCCTTCGTCAAAGAGACTTGCAGGCAAAAATAAAAAAAGCGTAAAAAATTAAAATGGCAATAAATATAAACTCCTGCTAACATTTTTTAAAACCAGCATCTAAATAGCAAATTAGCTGACACTGAGAGGAACTGTATTTTTTTTCCAAGCTACTCTCTATTCTAGCAGTTCTAAAAGCTCAATTTTTTTATCATTAAGAGACTTCCCCGGTTAAGCAACAAGCGCCTCACGCACACACTCGTGTGCTCGCATCCTCGGACCCTCGGACAGCAGCTCGGAGGCCCCTTTTCGGCAGAAAACGGGGCTTCGTTTTTGCTGCTGCGGGTCATGGGCGGGAAGGGACCTGCCCAGGGACCTTGCCCAGGGCGGTGCCAGGCAGGGGGACGCTGGGGACCGCAGGGCCCTGGAAACGCTGGGCAGGACCCCGCGCTTTTAAGCTGATAACCGTGGATCCCATGGGCGAGCGCTGTTGTTCACCGTATTAAAAATGATTGTACTTGCTCAGAAGCGATGGGGAGCGAGGGGCACAGCCGCAGCGGCGCCGGGTTCGGGTGGCTCGGGGGGACGCGAGCGGCTCTTCCCCAGGGCAGACGAGGGCAGGTCTGAGCCAGCGCAAGGGGCTGAGATCCCAGCGCAGTTTACAGTCGGGGCTGGGGCTGCACGTTTTTGGGGCTGAGCATCTGCAGCAAGTGAGAGGAGGGGCGGCTTCCTCTGCCCCCTCACCACCGCTAATGGGTTAATTAACGTGTCCTCACCAAGCGGAGCAGGACACGGCGTCGCTCCCATCTGCCGCCGGCAAGGTCGTGGGCTGCAGACCTGGGACTGCAATTCTCGGCGCCGCCGAGAGCGCAGGCAAAACCTATCGGAACGTAGGTAATTTGATTAGAAATTAATTGGCCTACATCAGAGCCTTAAAAATCTAACAGATTTGCT
>NW_009203643.1:0-252 GCF_000690835.1 Fulmarus glacialis | reverse complement strand
CATTTGGTACTTAACAAAGTTCTTACCAAAGCGAGTGAGAGATGTTTGACATTTCCATGATTTCTGCAATTCTAATGTATCTTTTATTGATATTAATTAAAAAATGCAAGGGAATAATGAAGTGAGAAATGACTTTGGCCATTCCAGCTCGGCAGCTCGTACAGAGCGGGGCGTGCGGTTCCCGCTCTGCCATCGTTAGGAGCGGTTAGTGTCGGGCTGTTCCCTCCCCTGGGACGGGGCTGGTGCAGTGCC
>NW_009203642.1:974-3057 GCF_000690835.1 Fulmarus glacialis | reverse complement strand
CAAAGCGATGACTTTAATCCATTTCCCAGGGGTGACCAACACATAAAAACTGATAATCAGCAGTATATACAGCCAGTAAGGTGCTACATACCACAACTCCAAGAACAGATCCAACAACTCTGAGAGGAAATAAACCAACATTGTGACCAGTGACTACTAACCTGATACAATGAATGCTTATAACAAATTTGTTTTAACCCGTTCTGGTCAGATGTGTCATTATCTCAACCCTTCGAGCCCCACGTTGGGCACCAAAAAGGACTGTCGTGGTTTAACCTGGCAGGCAGCCAAATACCACGCAGCTGCTCGCTCACTCCCACTCCTGCCAGTGGGACGGGGAGAGAATTGGAAGGGTAAGAGTGAGAAAAACTTGTGGGTTGAGATGAAGACAGTTTAATAGAACAGAAAAGGGAAAATAATAATGATAATGATAGAATATACAAAATGAGTGATGTACAATGCAATTGCTCACCACCCGCGCTGACCGATAACCAAGTAGCGATCGGTACTTCCTGGAACATGCCTACCATTCATATACTGAGCATGACGTCACATGGTATGGAATACCCTGTTGGCCAGCTGGGCTAGCTGTCCTGCCTGTGCTCCCTCCCAACTCGTTTTGTTTTATTTTGTTTTTTTCTTAAGCTGAATCTCCTTGGACTAGGAGGGCACTTAGCAACAACTGAAAACATCAGTGTGTTCTCAACATTCTTCTCATACTAAATCCAAAACACAGCAGTAGGAAGAAATTTAACTTGATCCCAGCCGAAACCAGGAGAACCTCTGTTGTTTCTCACATAGACCAAGAAGCATTTTTGCAGGTTTCTCACTCTGCAGTCACTGCTGACCTCATGTTCATGTGGGTTTTAATTGTAATGGATAACATTACAATGCTTTAAAATGGTGTTTTCATTTCTCTTCATCACAATTGTTTTTCATGGGCTTGTTAGCAAGAGCCAGATGTGTACTATAAAGTGATTGAAGGTAATGTAATAAACAGTTGCTCCAAATTCTAATTACATTTGCTTCTCTTCTATTCATGAAACTTTCATCAGTGAATGGACTACTGAATGAGTTTATTGGCAAGGACATTCATGGGATTGGCTAATGCAAGGCAGTATTTTGAAAATTTTGTGAACAGGTTTCACAAACACTTTCTTGAATAGAGGCATTCCTTTTCTGTCATCACTCAACAAAATATTTGAATTTGAACACTTGATGTTACGAGTTAAAATACGTGTAAGGGTCACCAGGTTCAGTGTAGATACTAACAATCTGCAGGTTCTGGGGAGGATTTCAGATCTCTAGGAACCTCTGTGTTGTATCTTGTCAAAACAGGTTTGCTTTTGAATGTTGAATGTGTAAAACAAACTAATTATAGGTGACCTGCAAGTATAGTCAAGGTTCATTTGTAGAAATAACTGAGCAAATGATTTCTGCTAATGAAAAAAAAAATTAAAAAGCTTTGATACATACAGAGAGGAAGGAATGAAATTTCAAATTTGGTAACATCTTGTTAACTTGGGTCTACTTACAATAAATCATTATTCTGCTGCTGTACTGTGCTGGACAATCTCCTAGAAGCCTGCGATAATAATTAAAGATGCATGAAGTTACTTAGTCAATGGTTGCTGTAGGAGTGTATCACCTCAGTTACAGAGGTAGAATTCAGTGTATGTTGTGGAAAGCCAGTATGAAGGGTGTGTGTATGTGTGTGTGCACCTCTGCCCGTGCCTGTGCCTGTGCGTTTGCATGTGTGTGTATGTGTCCTGGAAGGGGGGATGTTCGCAGTGATGGCGTTTGTCTTCCCAAATCACCGTTACACGTGATGGAGCCCTGTTTTCCTAGAGGTGGCTGAACACCTGTCTGCCGATGGGAAGTAGAGAATGAATTCCTTGTTTTGCTTTGCTTGCATGCGCGGCTTTTGCTTTACCTGTTAAACTGTCTTTATCTTAACCAATGAGTTTTCTCACTTTTGCCCTTCCAATTCTTTCCTCCATCCCAGTGGGGGGGAGTGAGCGAGCGACTGTGTGGTGTTTGGCTGCCTGCCAGCTTGAACCACAACAAAATTGCACTCATCTAC
>NW_009203642.1:0-935 GCF_000690835.1 Fulmarus glacialis | reverse complement strand
ATCGAATTTATAGCTGTAATTTCTGTTTGGCTATTAAGGGGCAGGCTCCTGTGCCTGCCATGGGGCTTGCCTGCCTCACTGTATATTAGAGCCTAGTGCTCGTTAGTGGCTGCTTTTTGCTTTCACTGCTCGCTGCACTGCTGTGCTGCTGATCACCGTACTCTGCTGTGCCTGGGAACATTCTGATAACAGCAATGGGGATGTGCCTGGACTGGCAGTCAGCCAGGGCATCGCTGCTGGTTCTGTGCTGCTGTACTGGACAGGCTGGAACTCCAGCGTGAACTCGAGTCAAAGGGACTGTGACCTGTGGATGAGTCCACGTAGGAGCAGGACACCCCGAAGCATCTGTGGCCGTGGATAAGCCCACACCAGAGCAGGTACATGTTGAAGCGTCTGTGGCCGTGGTTATGTCTGTGCCACAGCAGGTATACCTCTGAAGGGATCGTGGCCCAAGGATAAGTACACACTGGAGAAGGTACACCTCGAGGCGTCTGTGGCTGTAGATAAGTCCATGATGCAGCAGGTACACCTTGAAGCGTCAGTGGCTGTGCATGGGGTCATGCTGGAGCACCTCAAAGTGTGGGGCCATGGATAAGCCCACGACAGAGCAGATAAACCCCTGGAGGGACTGTAGCCATGGGTAAGATGTTGGAGCGGGTTTACTTCTGAAGGGAGTGTGGCTGTGGGTAAGGCCACGCTGGAGCAGGTGCACCTCGAAGTGACTGTGGCTGTGGATAAGTCTATGCCGCAGCACGTATACCCCTGGAGAGACTGTGGCGCATAGGTAGGGCTCCACTTGGAGCAGGTACACCCTAAGGGACTGCAGTCTGTGGATAAGTCCAAGCCGGAGGAGGGGCGAGGGGAGGAGTTCATTGCAATGTTAAACCTGGTGGCCTGGTCCAAACAGACCAGAGGTGGAGATTGTAATGGAAATA
>NW_009203641.1:64562-110130 GCF_000690835.1 Fulmarus glacialis | reverse complement strand
TTATCAACATTATTCTCATACTAAACCCAGGACAATCTGCTTTCATATTCTAATTCCGATATGTATTTTTTTATTAAGTATAATCCAGTAGGTTTCCATCATAAGCTTATGTGCAAGGCATTGAGAGTCATGACTGTTCACTTTGAAAGGGCCTAAGAGACATCTCAAAATCAAAATATGTCCTTTTACTGTAGATTGTCCTTTTTCTTGCCACTGCAGTTCATCAGGTAACTTCTCAGGCTCAAGCATATCCATGACACAATGCAAAGTGTCAGCCACACTAAGCCTCCTTTCCTAGTGCTTTTCAACGGGTCCGGAGATGATCAAGAAAGCTGAAATTACTGCAGTCTGACAGCTGTAAAAGGTCACCAAGTTAAATTAATTCACGTTATTTCCAGTGCATCATAATACACGGGAAAGAAATTAGCAGACCTCTCAAATTCAACGAGAATGAACCACTCCAAACCCCGAGATTTGTGAAGAAAGTGACTATGGGGAGGTCAGCATTGTCACTGCTGCTCAGAGGAACAGAAGCCTGGATGTTAGCTGGCCGGGGAATATGTTATTTATTGTGACAAACCTTCAGGGTCTTCACAGCCCTGTGAAATTAGCTTACATCTGATCCATTAAAACCTGAGCTTTTTTGAGAAAAGTTTCTTTAACTGAGAGCTTCTCTCTTTTCATAGCTCAGTGGGAAGGGGAGGCACTTCGAACATCTTCAGGTATCTCTGAGTTGTAAAGGATGAGGCTGCTGCGGGTAGTTACCTACCTGTGAACACTTTTCAGTTCTTGGTTGATCTGGTCAGATTCACTCGCATGGATTTGATGCTTGCAAACTACTTAAAATTAGATGTTTGTGTAATGGTGGGATTTTAAGCATTTATAAAAAGCTAACTCAGATTCTAAGCAAGGTTCAAATTTTTCGTTCTGGTCATTAGCATATTTATACCAATAATTAGTTTCTTTTTAAATGCATGTTAAGGGAAAGGAATGCCAGAAAAAGAAATATTCTACTATTGATGAAAAGGCTTGACAAATTCTAGCCTTCAATGTATTTGTCATCTTTCTCATAAATTAAAGGAATGAGATACCACCACACAAATATTGAAATAACCATGGAAAAGGAAGGTTAATCATCTCTCCATGCAGGGCTGTTCTTGGCTGGTTACTTCATACAGCAGGCTGGTAGGAGGGTGTTTGCATAATAACAAGGTGACCTACAGACACTCTTCCGGATATAAACTGCTTCACCTGCCATGCTGAATCCGTACGGTCAATCTGACATGCAATGTCCAATCTCTGAAGTCTCTCCAGACTGGAAAGCTGGGAAAACAATCTGTCCCTACATATTCCAGTGTGAGGCATGCCTCCTCTTGTAGGTGCCATCAGTTGTATGTTAGAAGTATAGCACAGGACAGAAATCTTATAAGATTTAAAGATCTTAAAGATTTAAAGATCTTAAACATAAAATCTTATGACAGGAGGTGATGTCCTGTCAGAGTCTGGGGATCCGAGGTCATCATGAGGCGATTTGTCAGATTTTTCAATGGGAAGATGATTGAGATGTTCTAATTCTCATGGAGAAACTTTTCCTTTGTACCATTAATTTCACATTACAAAGTGCAGATCTGTGAAGAAATGTTGTTCTTCTTACCTGTCTCCTGCAAAAGGAGAATCACTCTTCTGTCCTCCATCTGCCAGCCTCCGAGCGGTCGTCTCTAGTTTAACCATCTTTTGCAGGACTGATTCCCACTCAAAAGTGCAGTGGATGCAGCGGACGGACCTTCCCGTGGCTCATAAACCCACCCTAGCTATGGTCCTGCAGGTCTCGGCTAACCTAACCCTGCCCGCGTGTGACGTGGCCAGAAGGGAGGGAAGCTCCCACCTCGCAACCCAGCGTGTGACAGCTCTGAGATGGCTCATCACTAGAAGACCCAGTGGTCTGAAGACCATTGAACATGGTGACTGCCACCCTGTGTGCCCAAATTAAAGAAACATCTCTGCTAAACAGCACTGAGCTGATCCGCCGTGCAGAGTCCCAGTGTTTAACAACCAACAAATCGCCTTGCCTTAGTTTCTGGTGAGGGGAGATGGGGCAGCGGCGGTGCTGGCCGGTTCCGCACAAGCCTGTTAGCTTGTGTCAGGAAAGGTACAATACAGCCTGAGCTCAGCCTTAAAAGACACTGCTACAGGAATGCTAAGCGATCTTTTACATCTTGGTATTTCCCTATCCAAGAGTTTTATGTGGGTCTGTAGAGAGCAACTGAGATGCACTTACATTTCATTGGCACTCCTTAGTGATTTCTTCCCTGGAGGGATTCACAGCACAAG
Organism: Fulmarus glacialis; assembly: GCF_000690835.1. Lineage (NCBI taxonomy): Eukaryota > Metazoa > Chordata > Aves > Procellariiformes > Procellariidae > Fulmarus > Fulmarus glacialis. Next base: position 107,799 of record NW_009203641.1, on the reverse strand, counting down.
GATTAAGGACTTCCTAAATCACCTAATCCAAGCCTTTGCTATTACAGAAATGCACTCATAAACTATAAAGCTTGTGGACTTCTGCCTAGCTTTGTATCTGACATGTTCCCAGTGTTCAACCAGGGATCACTCTCTGGATAGTGCTGAAGGTTCCCAACTGTCCACCAAAGTTGATGACCAGTCAATGTGTACACATTTGTCTTTTGCTTTATTTGGTCCCATTTTCCTTTGGCTTAATAGCACTTCTCCCTCCCTTACATTTGCTCCATGAAAAAATCATAGAGAGCATTTTTACAGCCTCTCAGCCTTCTTGTTGCTTGGCCGAACGTACTGAGCCTCTTTTAGCCTCCTCCTGTGAGACACTCTCCACCCAGTGATCACCATCACAGCCCAGTTCTGCATCTGCCCACATATGAATTCACCTCTCCAGTAACCAGATGTATGCCTGTCCAGGTGAGGTTTCATCAGTGCTTGCTACTAGGCTTGCTGCTTCCTACATTGCTCCTTTCAGATGTCTGGGATGGAGATTAATGGGCTTTCTCACCTAAAGTGCATGAAACACTGAGGGTTTTGCTGCCAGCTGGGCTGTGGTAATGAATTGCAGTACATTCATCCCCATCACTCATTCTGCTAGTGTCCCTACACTGAAATCTAAGTCAGCATTATTTTGGGGGTAATATCTAGATTATCTTTGCTCTTGACCCCATTCTCGCTGCATAGCAGGCCACTTTTATTCTTGTTCTCCTTTTATTTATATTGTTAAAAAGCCTTTTACTCCTTAATATCCTTTGACAAAGCCTAACTCAGCTTGACTTTTGAGCAGTTTTCTACTTAGTTACAATATGCTTTTTTCAACCCTTTAGGTTGGAACTCTTCCCTCATATTCCCCCAGGCTGGGCTAGATTCCAGGCTGATTTTACACCTTTGGTTTAAAGCAGTTAATCCTAAACTGCATTTGCATTCCTGAGATTGTCATTCAAACTTGATTACACTAACCTGTTTCCTCCCTTCTCAGATTGAGCTCTTTTAGATTAAAAAGTCTTACATCTTCACCTGTTTTTCTGTTTAAATGACAGTGGTGTTTTGACCAGTCTTATTTCCTATTACCATCTCTTCAATAGCAATCAAAAGCCACTGTAAAATATCCTTGCCTTCTCTTATAACACCTGACAGTTGCTGAGGACTCTAAATACCAATGCAATTTCTGGCCATGTTTTTTTCTGTCAAAATAATGCTCTAAATCACTATGCATACCCAGCTTTAATTTAGGAGACCCCTCCTTTGTATATCCAACTTGAATTTAGGAGACCCCTCCTGCCAAAACAGGGTCTTCCCCACCATCCTACCCTACGCTGATTTTTCTCCTATGGTTTCCCCCACCTACCTAAAATTATATTTTTTGTGATACTTTTTTATCAGAATTTATGCACAATTGATGGTCCATCACTGGTTTTCTCTCTCACTGGAGTGAACCTGGGGAATTCTGGTTTCTAGGGAAGTGGAGCAGGCCAGAGAGAGGAGATGGAAGTGTTATCATCTATTTCACAATTTTCTAACATTCAGATCTACTAGAAATCTAGTGGATGGCAGATTATATATGTTAGAGCTACTGGAGTTTGTCCCTTCCACCGGAGCAATGTGGGGTAAGCGTGTGGCTCTGAGATTCTGTGGTCATTCTTGATGTAAGTAGAAGGTCACTTCACTTTGGGGCAAAAGAATAAAAATAAAATGTTCCTGAATTCACAGTTCCACTTAAGGGAACAAACTCACACCACGTCTTTTCACACTTACGATAATTCTGATTTTATCCGATGTGCATTTAATTTCTTAAAGTAAATATCCAAAGGTCACAAAGCATTCTGGCTGGTGCTTGTGCATGTGTTTTTAGATGCCTTCTTTTCAAATTAAGCTGACATCTCGATGGGTAGCAGATGTCTGATATCATAATGCTACATATGGGATCATTCATGTGCCAGACCAAATCATCAGATGTTCTAAGGGATATAGGAAAGAGACAAGGAACAGCACAGGAAGGGGAAATGCCCTCAATAATTTCCTACCTTTGTTAAGGCTCACTAAAGTCCATTATTTCAACCAGAGATTCAGCCAGACTTGCAATCCAGAGGAAAAATCCATTGTTCAAGTTCACTAACTTCTGTTCGTACTTTATTCTGCCAGTTTTTTGGCAGACAGTCACAAGGACTAAAAATTCTAAAAGGATATATAAATGTAAAACCCAGTAAGAGGTAGACTCCAAGCCAGGCTACACAGGAAGCCAAAGACATGACCCTTAAATCAGCCATTCATACATTACTGCAGGGTATGCTGTTGAAAATCTTGGATAAATGGCACACAGAAGTCCTGTCTTGTGCTATGCGCTTTGAACTCTTCAGCGACTTAAGGAATCATGAAGGGGCTTAAGAAAAGATAAGGCTGGGCCCCAAAGCTCTGCTAAAACATGAAACAAAAGTGAATCCTTTACAGCCAAGCAAATTAAAATCTGCCTGGAAATCTGGCATTTTGTTTATGATCATCTATCTGCCCTGGCTCGAAAAGAAATGCCACAGAGCAGATGAGCAAAAAAATGAATGGGCCAGTACGTGTGAAGGTTACGCTGAACTGCCCCCGGAGGGGCCAGCCATCACTCAAGCCATATCATATATACCTTACCTCTAGTTACTGCCGGCGTGCGAAGAAAATCACTCACTAAAAGAGACAGCTAATGAAATGGTCTTTAGAAAGGGCTGGAGGGAATTCCTTGAAGCCGTTCTGTGGCTGATAGGGATATTTTTATCACTAGTACAATTGAAGTTCCTAACACTAGTGAAATCTTAGTCTACACTATGAGCAAATGAATAATTTGTTTGCCTATCATAATCAGAAACTGGCTGCATACGCACTGAAGAAAGAAAAGCTCAGCTCTACTCGAGCGTACAGTATAAATTAGTATCTATGTCTTACATTACATTTTATACTCATCAGTTGGATTTTACTGCAGTGTTACAGCCGTTCTGAAAACATAACCAAGCGCAAAAAGACAGTGATCAGAAGTAAATGTTGTCTTCACAATCTTATATGTTTTTTTATGCATGCAGGAAAACAAGATCCATGCTTCACAAAGTCCTGTCGGTTATTACCATGTGTTAAATTGTGATCTGCAAACACAAGCTGTTCTTAAACAAGAACAAAAAAGAAAAAGCAGATGGTTTCTTTTAACGTCATGTGAAACTTTTCTTGAACACAAGCGTATGTCTTCTCCTCTCCAGCTGGCAATTCCCACATGTAAATGATCTGATTTTATCATCTCGGGAGACTCATAAGACCCCCTCTATTATAAAAAGGCACATTACCCTTAAAGAGAGAGGAACAAAAAGTGCCAAGTGCTTCACAATAAAGCTACCGAAAATATTTTTTCCTCGATTGCCTATTTGAAAATGCATCCAGAGCTAATGGAAAAAGAAAAGAGAGAATGAGAGAATGTGAGAAAATAAATAACCGTGACTTCAGATCCACCATTGACAGAACTTTTGTGACTAAGACACTTTTTTAAAAGTCTGTTTTTCTCACTGCCGCTGACAGACTGGCAGTCGCCTGCCTGCGCACAGTGGGGCTGCCCAAGGATGATGACTGCAGGTGTAGAGCAGCAATCTGCTGCCTTAGCGAGATAGAGCATCGCTTTCCTGTGGAAAGGATGAACCTCACGCCTGAACCTGCAAGGCGTCAGGATCGAAGCCAGCAGAAATGTTTGTTTTCTGCAGGAAAATGTGTGTGCCTGTGTGGGAGGATCCCCAGCTGAACCCAGGCTGGGGAGGTAATTATTCCTGATGGATCCCCAGGGAAGAGTCAGGGTTTTGTTGTGGGTTTTTTTCTCCTAGCGTTCTTTAGGTCTGAGCTACGGATAATATTTTGCTGCGTGGAAAGAATTTTTTTTTAAGGAAAAAGAAAAATCCATATTCAACAAGGCAATGGGTTTGAGGATTTAATGTTAGGCAGGGACTTCTCTGAGGCAAGACAGAAGTGGAAAGACTCAGATTTGCCACTACATTAGTGAGGACAGGTATACTTGCCATCTTGCGTTCTCTGTGATACCTCTTATTTGGACAGGTGTGGAACTAAATAGACGTTCAATCTGTTTAATAGGAAAACACTCTGTTACTTGTGTTCAGTCTATGCTGACTCTAAATAGATGCATTTTCATAGCTGGAATGACTGTGTAACCAAAAACAAGCTCCGTAGGAAAAAGAAAGAATTGCAACAGAGAAAAATCAAAGCATAATTGTTGCAGGGATATAATCCTTAGCCAGGACCCACAAAAGTGGTATTAATTCTCCTACACTGCAGTTGCTGGCACACACTCATGTTTAATTTTCACTTTGCTTATGCCTTTTATTTTCCTCAGGTGTAACGTCCTTGACTCAATTGGAACTTTTCCTGATATTCCTTAGTGAGCAGAGAGCAGAAATGTGATGTTAACTGTGCAGTATGAGGTACGTAAAGGCCTATTCCAAACAAAGAGAAAAAGTGGTATCTCTTTGTACCCCAAACGCCAGCTCCTCACCCTCCTTCTGCCTGCAGTATTTCATTGGATCACATTGAATAGGGTAAAAAAATCGTAAATTACCCCTTCAGTAGAGAAGCAAAAGGCACAGAAGAGCTGCAAGGTGACCACAGAGGTTTGAGAGTGATGGAAACCCAGTGCTGTGCTGGGAGCCACAGATGATGCCTCCAGGGCAGGACTTCAACTGAGCAGCTCCATCTATTGCATTCCAGCGAGACTGTTCATCGTGTTTCCTTAAAGGACTTTATATGAAGTAATGTTTGGCAAATAAAATGGCTCTGGGGTACAGCATGGTGGGAAATGAGTTTGTCTGGACCACAATTTTTGGAGAATTAAGTGTTCTCCCTAATTCTATTCATTTGTTCCTGTCAATGGATTTAGCTGAGGAGAATGAGGAACAGAAAAAGGCACCTAAATTGTTCGTGTTTCTTCACAAAATATGAGCTTGAGACCTAATCCAAAATAGCTAGTAATCCAATGGTTAAAATTCAGACTCCTGCATTCAGTTCCCTATTCTGCCTTTTTGTATATCAAAAAGAAAAATTAAAAAAAAAGGCCTGACCGTCAGGTTGTTGGCTTTCCCAGCAAACGCTGCCTCTGTATTTTTTTCTGGAGCTGTTCCACTTTGGTTTCTAATTTGCCATTCTGTTTTGTTTCTTCACATTCTACTTATTCCTCTTTACATACCAAAACGGAACTATTTACAGGCAGCCCTCTGATTAATTTTAAAGCTTTCTTTGTGAGCTTTAAAATTCAAGATACGGACTAATTTAAGGGCCAATAAGGCATCCCTCTCTGCAAGCCATTCTAGGGAGTTTCAACTAGTGCTTACACTTTATCCTCTAGATGTTTAATCTATACTTTTTTAGAGCAAATATTTTTAAAAAGAAGTGGCAATAGTATAACAACACCACTTAGTAATCAAATATTAATGCTTTTCTAAATGTTTATCATGTTGTTAAATTAAATTATTTCCCTGCATGGACAGAACAGATGACTTCTGTTCTGCAAAGGCAATGGCATTAAATCAAGCATTTGGCCATTTAGCAACAGTTTCATTGTCCTTTCTTCCCTCCTAATTTGCTAAAACTGAAAGGAAAACCACAGAAAAAATAAGAAAAATAAGATAATTGAGAAAATGGACTCACAGTGACCAGGGATGTTATATGTTCCAAATATGCAATTATCAGAGTTCAGAACACACTAATTATATCTTGTAGCAGTGCTTATCTTGCTTTACTAACCTTTTGCTTGTTCAAAAGTTTCTTTACTTATCTCTATGTGTGTCAGTTTTCGTTTTGGAAGACAATGTTTTACAATGAGTAGTAAGATTCCAAAATCTTTCATCCTGCATGCATCCTCAATTAAGTCAACTAAATTAAAGCACCTGCTATCAACAGCCTGACAAATTCCTCCTAAGAAGGTATGACATCTCATCGTAGTGCTTTATTGCCCCTTGTTTGCTGATTCTAGCCTTTTTGTGCTTTGCACATCTCAAGGTGTTGAACACATGCTTTCACATGAATGGATTTGTTTTACCAGAATTTCTGCTATTCCTGCTTGTTTCCTATTTTTTTTTTTTAAGATTTATTAATTTCCACTAGGTTGCTAAACATTTTAGGGTCAGAGCTCCACAGAGCAGCCAGAGGAAAGATGACTCAGAATTTTTATCTCTACTGTCCTGCTAATATGCACTAAATTAATCTAAAGAAATAACATAAAAGGGTTGGGTGAGGCGGGGTGAGGGGGTTGGAATTTACTTCTCTTTAAATATTAGTATTTCTGTGGAGACTGCCTAAGATTGATGCTCTTTTTTTAAGAAATTGTTTGGAAACCTTTTGCAGAGGGAAATACGGACTCAATGTGATCACATTCATCGGCAGCGCTACTAAGGAAAGAGACCCTTCAATGCCCAGCTGGGGGATCAATTAATGAATTGATCCCAGCTGCAGGATCAATTAACACCTTCTTAGACATCAGAGAAAGCACCTGGGAGAAATTCCTTCTAAATGCTCAGTCGCTTGAGAAGCTTCTGTTAAAAGCTTGAATCTACACAGATGTTAGAGCCAACCTGCTGCAAGGTACCAATCTGTGGGTAACTGGGCCATGCTTGCTCCTCTATGTAAGGAACTTGCTCATTTTGTTAAAGAATACCCCCCCCCCCTTTTTTTTTTTTTTTTTTTTAAAAAAACCCCCCCCCCTTTTTTTTTTTTTTTGCAAAATTTTTATGTGTGTATCAGTTTAAGCAGCATTTTCAGTTGGAGAAGCTTTGTTGTGTTGATCGCACCCTTTCTCAGCACCTGGAGAAGAGTAAATTGGTCTTCTCCTTCCTGTAATAGCCACCGGCCGGTGCGTCCGGGCAGTTGTGCGGAGGCAGCGCTGCACAGCCCAGACGAAAGCCCACGTCTCTTACCCACGAGTGCCCTGAGCACGGCAGGACCTGGTTATTCTGGTAGGTGACTTCTCTTCTTGCTCACAGAGACATTCAAATGGATTTTGTATTTTGAGAAAGAAAGGAAATCTCAGTATTTCTTGGGAAATAAGCTTTATTCTCTTGCCTGCCCTGGTACTGGTCTGAAGGGAGCTGCTGTGTTATCCTAGTCTGTTTGTTTGCAGTGCAGTTGTGGTTTTGCTGGGGAATTTCCTATTTGTTTTAAATCTACCTAGCTGCCTGACAGATTTTTTTCCTCGATACTACGGGGCAGCACTCTGTGATTCACCCTGCCCTCCCTAGTTGAATGGGTAATGCCTGCGTGGTATTTCCCTGTATTTCTGGCTTTGCATTGAAAGAAAATGTGGGGGTGTGGAGGAAGGTGGTGAGAACTGCTATGTATTTTCTCCTGTAGCACAGGCACAGCTAGTGCAGAGCTCAGGAGCTGTCCCTACTGAGTAGGGCAGAAGGAAAGTTCTGCAAAATACAAATGCTGCAGAGTAACGTGAACCACCTGTGCTCTTGTTGGGAGAGTGTTCTTGGAGAGAGGGATAAAATGTGGGTTTATGCAGTTCAAGGAATTAATTGTGTGTACACTGCCAACCCTCATCTGTGACATAAGCTCTTGGAAACAAAAGCCAAGTGGGCAGGATGATCCTACGTGGATGGAGTAGTGTGTTTTGGAGCTTGGTATATGATGTTCCGGAGCAACGTGCTCTTTTGTTTCAGAAAGTAGGAAATTAATTATCTTTCATAAATTGCATTTTATTAAGTTATAAAATGTAATAGTTTAACCCATTTTAACTGATAACTAACCTTTAGAGATGATAAAATGTTTTAGGTGAGAGCATCAGGAAGCATGATTCTCTTGTTCTATATTCAATCTTAAAAGACAGGCAGTATGTTTTCTAGGTATTTGCCATTGCCTCAGTTGTTGCATGTTTTCATTTATTTCCCTCAAGTTATTCTGAAATTAAATATACTACTTGTATGTCCGAGCTATTCAGCAAAAAGTGGAGTGGCAACAAAAGGTGGTTGGGTCGTCTTTTGCGTTTGGTGTGGTGGGTTTTTTGGGGGTGGTTGGTTTGTTTTTCAGAGATACTCCAGATAACTGTAGCAGAGAACGAATTTTTCTTTTGAGTACAAACTGAACATGTCTCACTTCCTCTTGTGTAAGACTTAAAAATTCATGAGAGGGATTTGCAGTGCCAGGTCGTCTCCCCAGCCCCGCTCAGCAGGAGAGGGAGGTAACAGGCACAGCACACACTTATACCCGGGCACGTCCACCTCTCCAGCTGCTGAGGCAGCTAGCTGGGGGGGCACAGAGCTACCTCCTCTAAAGCTCCTTAAAATTCACTGATGTCTCTTGGTAGCCCTGTAACCTTCAACAGACCATTCTCCTCTGTTAAATGCCTCCAGGCTTGGACTCCTTTTGTGCTACCCGGTATCCACCTGCAAAGTGCTAGTCTTTCTAGTCCAGAGACTCTAGATGTCTCCTGTCCCACAGCCCAGGCAATTCACTCCGGTTTTTATTTATTCTGCATTGCAGACTTCTAGGTGTTCCCTCCTGAAGCCCTTCTTGCTTTCAAAAGCCAGTGGCCTTTTTCTGCCTTACTCTCCTGTTAGTCTAATACGTGTCCAGGGATAAATCACTTCATGTCTTATGCTTCAGGTCACCTGAAAAAAAAAAAAAAAGAGGATTATGGTGTCGTAAATAATGAACAAACATTGTATTATGTAAATAAGTAAAATTTAAAGAAAACCCGTAACTCATGTTGATGCCATTAACATTTAAGATCCTTAGACACCAATACCTGCTTTGCAAAGACCTGATGTTAGAAAACTTTTTTTTTTTAAAGAAAAAAAGCAACTTTGTTTTAAATTCCTATTTCCACATATCACCCAGCCTGCAATTTACCACCAAAAGCAGGAGGGGAGGGCAGGAAAGCCCACTAAAATACTAGTCTATTGCAAAATATTTTGAGATCCTACAGATTAGATGCATTTAAAAATACTGCATTACAGACAGGCAACACTATCATTTCATAGGCATCACAGGTGCAGTGCTAATAAAAAAGACGAGATACCACTGATTAGAAAAGCCTCTCTGGTTGGGTATTTCACACACATGCTTCCAGAGCTGTAATTTGGTAGTTGTCACAGTACATCTCAATAAATCGCTTCACTGTTTAAGGGTAAAACCATCATCTCAGAATAATCCCCTCCTTTAGGCACAAAGCTTTCTGACAAATTCAGCTGCTCAGTGTTGCCTCTTAAAATGTGCAATTGAAATGATGATCTCTCAGTGGTTACTTTGCCAGGTGACTTTTTTTTTTTTTTGCTTTTTTGGGGCGGTTTTGTTTTGTTTTGTTTTTAGTGCCTAGACTACTTTACGACTGTGTGCCACAGGTTGTTTGCAACAGGCCTTTATTAGGAGAACCTCAAAAAAGTTTGAGCACCAATTATGATGTAGATTAGCAGCAGTCCTTGCTGAAATTGTTGAGAGCCTGGTACTGAGGGCATGTTTCTGGAAGTCCTTTTTTTCATATAAAACAGCTCTGAAAATAATAAACAGGGATAGATAGGCGAGAGAGAGAAGAACAGAAGCTAGGAGATGAGTAAGACAGCATGGAAAAACAACCTGGGTGTACTTCAATCTCTCGTTATTCATATTGTCTTCTATTTGGGAGACTGCTCTAACAACTCAATCCTGTTACGTGCTGCTTTATCAAAACTGTCTTCTGAACTGCAGTCCGCTAGAAGAGCCATTAAAATAAAGTTGTTTGAAAGTTGTTATTCCCCTTCCCTCTCACAAAGCGCTGCCCATAGCAATGACAATAATCCAGGAGAATCATGGTTTTAAATGGAAAGCAGTAAACTGTCAGCATCAGATTTAAGTCCTGGTGCGTGAGCCCTGTAGGCTTCGCACCACTGTACGTGGCTGCTGACAAGTGGCACTGAGGACTTCCCAAACTCTGCGGTGGCAGACAGCAAAGTCATATGTGGAGCTCAGAAGGAAAGCCGCCTTTGGAGAGTTAATTAGAAACCCTGCTCTCTTCTGGAAGTAATGCTGGCCCCACTGCAGTGGAGAAGGTGACCTGTCAGGTCTTGCTGCACCCAATTTGCCTATATGTACTTGTTTTCTGAGCTGTTTTTGAGACTGGAAGGAGTCAAACCAGTCTTTTCCTGGTTTGCTGGATACTTGTACCCTCTCTGGATAGCGCAGAACACCCTTGGTAAGAGCAATACCTCTGAAAAATCAACTAAATGAAAAGATTTTAAGTTTTCCTTCCCCAAAAAGTACTACTGTGTCTCTTTAAAGAAAACCTGGCATTCCTCTGTAAGTGGGTTTCCAGGTTTGAGCATGAAACATCCTGTCATCCAAATCACTCAGATGGGATCTGTGGATGCTCATGAGCTCTCCAGTTCAGACTATTGGATGAATATGGGCTGGACTGAGTTTCTGGCTTTCAGATCACCATAACCAGATATTAAACTGCTTTGCTGCTGTAGGGGTGCATGTGGCTGAGGGAGACATCAGCTCCTTCTTCGATGTAGGATCCATGCTTGGGGCTCTTTCTTGGATATATTTCTACATAAAATTGTTTCTGCCCCTTCCCATACACATACTTGGAGACAGAAAAGCAAGCAAGCAACACTGAGTAAATGGCTTGTATAGACACAACCTTGAGGAGTTTGGATCAAGCAAGTAGAGAGCAGGAGTAGATGTGCGTTGTCTTGAACTTGAATTCTGCAGTGGACACCTTCACAGCCCCAGAGCATGCACTCGAAGCAAGTGTCTGGTCACTCTTTCAAATAGATTTGCACTCCTAAACAACTTGTATACTGTCTTTCTTTCCCTTTCTTTCCAAGATTAACATATGCCAGCTTTTGACAGTTCTTGTTGCAGCACCATCCCGAGTCTATGTCATGACGTCTTGAACTTGAATTCTGCAGTGGACACCTTCACAGCCCCAGAGCATGCACTCGAAGCAAGTGTCTGGTCACTCTTTCAAATAGATTTGCACTCCTAAACAACTTGTATACTGTCTTTCTTTCCCTTTCTTTCCAAGATTAACATATGCCAGCTTTTGACAGTTCTTGTTGCAGCACCATCCCGAGTCTATGTCATGACGTGTCTCCCAATGAAAGGCACAGAGCCGTGTTGAGGGGAGCGTGCAGTCCAATTTCTGCATTTCCAAATAGCAAGCAAATGTTTGAATTATGGATCACAATTAACTACTAATTGGCCATAATGTAAGCCCCTTCTGAATGGACATGGTAAATATTGAAACAAATGGGCTGTTATTTTTCAGACTTGAATGCTAGTCACTTAAAATGAAAAGCTAATTTCAGCCTGAGAGGCAAGCTCTATATTTTAATCAAGTGTGACAGATCGAGAACAATAAATGAGCACTTAAGGTGAGGGGATATTTATTTCCCTGCTGCAAGTTTACATGTGATAAGTTATAGTGCCCAATGCAAAACAAAATTAAACTGTAGCTTTGATCCAGACCTCAAAAAAGTCTCAGCGGAAAACCTGAATAAAGAAAGCAACACAAAAGAGACCACTCTTTAAGTAGAACAAACCATGCTGTTAGGAAAGCTTTTGTAGATTTTTTTTTTTTATTAAGCAATTTTGCTGTTAAAGCAGTGCTTGGTCTACTATAACATAATTAAATAAAAACTTCACTAAGAGCCATAAAAAGCTGGGGCTTTAATGTGGTGGCATTTTACTCTGCAGCTGTCCTGCAGAGTATCCTCAGAACTCAAATATTGAAATAATATCTTAGAAATTATTTGATGAAGGTCTTTATTGCTACAATAAAAATCTGGTGTTTCCTTTTGTTCAAGGCACATCTTCATATTCAATAAATGTAATTGTTTTTGTTATAGCGAGAGGGAGACAACGTTTATAGTTGATGGGACTTTTTTCTATTTTCAAAGTGTTGAGCTAAAATTCCAATATTGTTCTTTTAAACATCGGCTAACATTGATTTTAAAAAGAAAAAAATGAAATTACGTTAAGTTCAGGTGGATGTTTTCTAACAAATTAAACTACTTCTTGAATCAAGCATTGTATATAATTTATATATGTAATGTTCTGAAGAACTCATCTCTCTTCTGTGTCTCAGTCTCTATATAAATAATTTATACTTTTTAATATTTCAGCACAACCAGTAGAGCTGAGGTTGCTCTGAACAATTTTGTTTTCCCTATCCAAGCAACAAAATCAGTCTCAATTCAACATATGGAAAAGGTTTTAATAACTGTATATAATACAGGGTTATGCTGAAACCAATAAAAAAAATCTCTACGTAGTACTATCCTCAGATGAGATCTCGTGCCAAACTGCTGGAGTGTTGTTTGCCTAGTCAATGAGTAACTAGTACAAGCCAGTGAGAAAAAAGTTGTGATGCATTAGGAAAGAACTAATTCCCCCAGTGCATTTTCAGGTATCTTCCAGCATTTAGTAATGCATGGATATTGTCGCAGACTGGTGCGGGTTTTTTATAAATTGTGCTCAGTTTACATCTCTCAGGTGTGTTTTTGTTCTTTCTGGTACTTTGGCTTTCTGCTACACTGTAGTGTTACAAGTCCTACCGTGGATGCTGGAAATAGTCGGCATTGCTGCAATCAGGCAAAGCTGTGGCTGAGGATCTGAGCTTCAATCTCTAACTAAAGGAATGGATGTAAAAATAACTTTTTTCAGAACATGAATATTGAAACTAATGTAAGAGGAAGGGTATCTGAATTCAGAAAATACAGGTGCCACAGAGATCAAATTTGGATTTCTTGGCTGGCAAATCTGCAACACATCTCAGGTACATGAAAGGGCAAAATTAAATTCTATTCAAGGAGTAAGTCTCAAAGAAAAGCCAAACACAGAGACAAAGATCCTCCTATTTACCCTATTGTTAATCTTTGTCTCTTCCTGAAATTATGAAATATGTTGTTTGAGAGAAGCATTTGAAATCATGTTTCATTAAAAAGTTCTTTGCCTGAAAGAAACTTGCATCAAGTCTACATATGAGAAGTCTTTTGGGTACTAAACAAGCTTTCTGCTTCTGTAATTTTAACCTCAAATGAAGCCCAACCCTGAACAGTTTGTGTGGTTTGTTTTGGTTTTTTTTTTTACTTTTCAACATAAAATTCAGTTCTGCAGAATAATTTAAAAAAAAAAGGAATTTTTTTGTTAAAGAAATCTGTTGTACTTTTTTTTGTTTCCATTTATAGGTTTAAAAAAATGACAGCATATATTATTCCTGAACTTAAGAATGTAGTGCATAAATTCTGTCTATCTTCCACCTAGTTCCAGCTCCTTCCTTCTATAGAAAACACTTATGGAAATGGCATAAGAAACAGAATCTGTATACAGGGGGCCTTCCCTGTGTACTTTCCAGCTCTCAGAACTGGCTGTTTCAGGACCTTTGAGGCATAGTATCCAGACCACCACAGTTAGGAGCTGACAACAGGTTATCATCTTTATGCATTTGTTAAAAGTATTTTCTTTTTTCTGTCTGCTTGGTCATATCTCTTTTTTTTTTTTTTTTTACCATGCATATCCATTCACTAACCTGTGAATGGCTTTCCCGCTTTTATATAAGCACTCACATATGCACACACCAGGCACTTCTAAAACAAAACCCTTAAAAAAAAAAAAAAAAAGTAGCTAAGATTAAGATTCAGTTAAAAAGCACAAGCTAGGAAAGGTCCTGGTAGAGCAGATACATTGGCAGGTGTTCACTTCTAGATGCAAATGTTCATAATAAACTCCCTGTACCCAAACTTGCTTATATTTTGTTGGGAAGGGGGTGAAGCAGCCTGCAATGTAATCCTTCTACTGTCTTCCTAAGAGGTCTATTCATCAGTCACTGAGTAACCTTTGCAGGGGGCTTTGCTAAAAGTAATACCCTGCACTGGAGAGCTGAATCTCATTTGCACAGAGGTTTCTTTCTAATACTTGAGAAATTAAGAGGGAGACCAATTTAAACACAACTTGGGCACAAATGCTGTATCACAATCAGTTTGCATTTGTGGCACTTCCCCTGCTACTGTTTCTTTCTCCTCCAAGGACTACAGCCATGGTGTGCTGAACATTGCCTCCAAACTGCAAAGCACCCTCCACGTCAGGGCTGGCCACAGGATCAACATCATCTCGTGAACAGTGCTCCTGGGGAGGCATTTCACCAGTCACGTATCTATTAAACACATACCTTTGCCAGTAAACTTCAGGTGGAATTATTACCAATGATCTCAACCTCTTTTTTTGAGAAAATTAATCAGCGGGCCCTCCTCAGCTCCCATAAAGCCCTTAGAGTCCTTCATTTGTTGCTGTCAGAGGCTTTTAGTTTCCTGAGCTGCAGGAAAGTGGAAAAAAAAAAATTAGCCCTACGTGACTCTCTGTAAAACCCAAAACGGTATTTCTTTCATGCTGCCAGTGAAACACTTTCAATGCTTTTTAGATTGTCAGTCGGTAATTTTTTTAATGCATCTAGGTTTGCCATGAGCAAACAGAGGGATGCATTGATTTCCATACTGCTAGAAAACACTCTTAGTTGTAAACTCTTCAGGGAAGGGACTACATTTCTATTCTCCTTTTTCTAACTGGTACTACAACTCAGTAAATAATAGTGCCACAAATGTCCTCGCTCTTTTATTAAGTATTAGGAGTGTATTCACACTCCTAATGGTTTAATGTCTATATTGGATGTTTCACATTGCGTTTTGGAGAATCTCTCTCTCCTGCCTAAGCTCAAGTATTCTGGCTCAGCCCCTTGTTAATTTTCTTTAACGGGAAAATGAATACCCTCACCCAAGTCAGCTTTCCAGATGCATTTTCTAGATATTCCCCCCGCCCCCCTTTCCATGTAGTTCCCAAATCAGCCAGCAGATTCAAAAGGCTTGAGTATTAGATTCAAGACCCACAGCCTGCACAGTCTCTCCCTCCTCTTCCTCAGCAAGGCCACCCATCAGCAGGAGTGAAAAGCTGTTTGTAAGCAAAGGCGCTTTTTTGTCACGTTCCTCAGAAGGCAGCACTCGACAGATGGAAGTTAAAAAAGAAACGTGTTGGCTGCCTGAGGCACATCTTAATTTGTCGCTCAGCTCAGTTTGTTTCACTTTTAACGGTTCACTTAGCTGAACTTGTGGCTAAAAATTAACACGGGGCGGGGGGTGGAATTTTGAAAAAGTAAACCAAAAGTTTTGACTTGCTGGGCCTGCACGGCCACCATATGAGAAGACCAGAGAGGCCAGCGGGCAACCCGGCGCTTCATGCCAAGTGCTGCTGGTGGGTCGCAAGGACCCTCCCGGCCGCGGTGGTACTCCCCGGCGTGTCCCAGGGCGTCCGTCGTGGCCAGGCAGCCCCGCCACGGAGGGCAGGGAAGATGTAGGAAGAGCAGGACTGTCCCTGCCTGCGCTGCAAAACAACCCGGCAGGGAAAGGGGCTGTAAGCTTACGCAGGAGCTTAGGAAAAGCTACCCTGGGACTCCCACTCAGCAAGTGGAAAAATAATAGTTTGTGATCCTTCCTGATGAATACATAATAGAGAATATGAAGTGAACTTTCAGAGAAAAGAAAAAAGAATACTCAAGATCGTATTTTTCAGTCACCCTTGGTTTGCCCTCTGGTTTTGCATGCTAGCTTTTGCAGTCAGAAATGGCTGCAATATATGGAGCAGAGTCATTTTGTGGTTGCAAGAATGCATTTCTGTAAAAAAAAAAAAAAAAAAAAAAAAAAAAAAAAAAAAAAAAAAAAAAAAAAAAAAAAAAAAAAAAAAAAAAAAAAAAAAAAAAAAAAAAAAAAAAAAAAAAAAAAAAAAAAAAAAAAAAAAAAATTGCTTAATACAATAAATTAGTATCAGGTGAATTTCTTAATTAACATGTATAAAGATAAGGGAAAGTGGTGGGAGGTCTATTCTCTTGGTGAAAAATTCAAATGATCTGGGAAAATAAAAATAAAAATAAAAAAACACTTGGACTGGTTGGGGATATCCTAAATGTTCACAGAGGCTATTTCCATCACTATTTTTTTATTATTAATGGATGGTGATGGAGCAAGCAAATATGAAGGCAATTTAGAGTGAGTTATTTTTCTTCAAATCTCCTGGTAATTTTCCCATTAGTCTTTGTAGTATCTCTTCTCTGATAACAAATGCAAAAGAGTTTTCTTAGTTAAAGTAATCTCTATGGGAGAGATGAAAAAAAAAAAAAGTTTGTGGATACTATTTGATGAAAACAGAGAGCTCGCTTTGTATTCATGAGTCGTTGTCCCTTTTACTTGTTCCCTGTAAATATTTATTCAAGCATTTTTTTTTCCTACCAAGGATTCTGCGGAACCAGAAGCAGGTTTCTTGGGGAGTATTCCCCCGGCGAGGGCCCACCGTCTATCCTGAGAGCTCCCAGGGAGCCTCGGAGATGGCTCGTTGCAGAGCAGCAACGATGCTGCGCGATACGGGTTACCCACCGCACAGAGCAACTAATGAGCGCCTAAAGCAACAGCAGTCATGGCAAATTCACAGGCTGAACTACGTTAGCATAAACTGTCTAGAAAACTATTTTTAATGAACAAGTTAATTAGAAAACCCACCAAGTGTGTTTGTAAATAATGGGGGGGGGAAGAAGTAAATATTAAGAAAAGAAAATTTTTGGCTAACGCTGCTATTCACAGTTCAGACTGACTGTATCTTGCATGCTTTTCTTTTAATGTATTTCACCCTTTTGAGGCTGCATCTGCTGAGATACTATACATCTATTTACAGCTTACCTGAAAATTGATTACAATAAAGGCCAAATTTGTATAAATACAGTCAGTGAACATTTTGCTGCTGTCAGCAACGGGCCCTGCTTTGGGAGATGAACAGACCCCTCAGCTGGCGCAGGTAGTAATTTTACCTGCTTATGCTTAATGTTGAGGAGTTTCCCGTGTGTTTCATAAATACAGCAGAATTTTCCACATTCATTCCTATGACAGAGTTCAAATAAATTCCTCAGTATGTTTTGTACTTTTTCCTAAAGTTAAAAGACTTGAGCTACCAGTGTAGTGTTGGTACGCTGGAGCCAGGATGCTCTTCCTCCTACAAAGCTTCAGGCAATCACCTGAGGTCCAACAGTTATAAACTTTGTCCCTAATGAAGGCAGCCCATATAGTGATAGTATAGAAGGGGCATCTCCAGGGGATGATTTAGCTCACCCAAATTCTGTCTCATTCTGAAAAGGCCCAGCTCAGCTCCACTGTATTTATGGTGCAGCCAGTGCAACACCTTGGCAGAGTTTCCAGAGACAGGTCCTGATTCACTTTTGTTGATTATCAGCAAATATTCACAGCTTGTGGGTCTGTTTTTTTGGGGGGGCAGGTTCTTTGTTTTATCATCTCCTTCTCAAATTGCTTTCTTTCCCCAGTCGTCATTGCCCTGGTCCTTTTGCCGCGTACATCCCTGGCATGTTTCATTCCAAACTCCAGCAGCAGAAAGTTACATTTCATTTTTTTCCTGCCTCTCTTATTTGTAATACTTTCTGCTAAATTAGGCGTTCAAAGTGTGCCTTATGAGTCTTCAGAGAACAGCGCACACATCTTTCCACTTGTATTTGCTCAGTGATAATTTCAGGACACGTCTCTTCAGTATTAGTCAAGCTTGTAACGCCGCAGCAACATGAACCCGGTGCTCAGGAAGCCAAACCAGCCCGTCAAAACAATCCCTAGTGCATCCTGACTTTATATGAGAGAGCTGTGACTTTACTCCAGTGCAACATGCTGGAACAAAACCTCCGCTCAGTGTGTCTGGATCTGTGCTTTAAAAAGAAAAAAAACAAGTCCACTTGTGTTTCTTCTTTGGCAGCACAGAGATAATCTGCTTTATGGAAGAGCATCAGCCCATAGTGAATGATGCATGAAACGCATCATCCCTGCTGCCTGCACGGGGGGAAAAAAGGTAGTGGTGAGCTGCTGCTGCTGTGTGAGCAGGTTTTGTTGTGCCGGTGTGCCCTCTCTAGAGCACTGCCCCTGAAAACCCGCCGACAGACAGCTCAGCAGGCCCTGGGAAGCCTTTCATGCTCAGGTCCAGCCCAGATTAATAAAAACAATTAGTAGGTTCAGGAATTCTTTTCATACCGATTTTGCAAATCTCTACTATGCTGTATGCTAGTGAGAGAAACCTGATGTGGGCTTATCCAATTCGTGATTTAAATAAAACACTAAAATTTGGGGGATGGGAGTGATGTTTGTATAACGTGTTCTGAGTTTGGACATCCCTGACAAAGCAAAAAGGCAAAAAAATGTGCTGTAGTTCAAGTAAACTTAGAATCTCCTTTTAGAATAAATGAAATTTAAGAATAGCACCTCACTGCAGCACCATCACCCAGGGGAACACAAGCAGCTCGTCACCCTGCAGAGGTGGCAGGTAAACTGCTGGCTCCTGTGGATGGGCTGGGGCCGTATCCTGGGCAATACAGCCCAAGGGCTGGTTAAGGATAGGACTTTCTGTGAACACAGTTTGTTCGCAAAGACTTTTAAGCCCAATGCTTCTGCAGTAAAGTATGGCAAATAGACTTGCATGCTGGGACTTCTCGCATGCTTTAGAAGAGGTGCTGGAATGCCACATGGACAGGCAAATTCTGAAACCTGAGGCACGGGATAAGGCACAGCCCCAGGGGTTACCGACTGCAGCGGTGTTTTACTGAACCTGAGAGCATTTTGAAGGGCAGCAGCTGAAAACAGAGGACAGATGCTTTGGTCCTCAGGTCATTCCCGTTTCCAAAGTAAATGCGGAGGTTGCTAACAAGCTGATGTTTTTATTAAAGCAACATTTTGCTCTTTGGAGAGAGAAGCCACAGAAGTGACATAAGAAAACACCGACAGCAGCTCCTTGGTTTGCCAGCACTTGCTTTTGGTGGCTCTCAGATCTCTGTCATCAAAACACTAATTTGATTACATAGTGTTACTTAACAGCATAACTGAAGACCTCCTGTAAGCGAGGATTTAGTAGGATTAAACTTGGTGTTAACATTAGGAATGTGGTGTGGCTACAGTGAGAGAAAGTTACAGGAGGAAACTTTTAGTTGTTTATTTTCACTCAAAATCCTGCTATTTGTTCAATGATCCATACCTTTCTTTAGATATAAACAGAATATTAATCAGCCTTTCCATGGGGATTTTATTTCTAAACATGCTTTTTGGCTATTCTTTATATGAATATCAGAAAATGAACATACAGCGAAATAAGCAGATTCCCTCAGACTTTTTGCAGATTGATTTCTTGCAGCTGTATCTCCATACATTGATCCTTCTGTGATCCTTTCCTGTTGCCTTCCATTTGAGCAACACCTATAAGCCCTGTGGATCAAAGCTGCAGTGGGTAAGGAGGCCTTTGCCCCCCTGCACCGATGCTCAGGGAGGAATGATCTCAAAAGCTCTTCATCTGCATTAGCAGGCGAACTTCTACCAATGCCCGGAACTAGTAGGCAAAAACTACAGAGGTAGAGATTCCCTTTCCCATGCTTCAAGCACTGGGAGTTTGGACTGAAGCAGCTTCTTTCTCTTAAACTCCAAATTTCTCCAGTGATGCTTTGTGAGCCAGCATATCTGCAAAAATGATGTGAAACTGGTTAAGCAATTTATTTAAGCTGAGAAAGCAGTTTAGGTCTCAGAGATGGAAATGATAGTCTCTGGTAAGGAGGGTGTCTCATCCAGTGTGGACACAGCCATGTTTTTATATGTTACTTCAAATGGTGTTTCTGCACTATGATGAGAAACAGAAGTGATGGTGTGGCACAGATAACACAGGGCTCCTTGAGGAGGATGTGTCACTAGGGAGCCATCCCCTACAGTTGCAGAAGGCTACAGCAGAGAAGAGTGAATTCATGTAAGGCTGTTTCTGTGTAGTCACTGAGGAAAAAAACTGCTTTGGAAAGTGGACTCCTAGAATTGGAGGAGACAACATTTCACAAAAGATTTGAGGCAGACCAGTCCAAAGCTGCCTCAGGACTGCATTCCCCACTGCCAGCTGCATTCAAGTGGAGTTCAGTGCACGGGGAAGGGACAAAGACCTGCGGAGACTGTGATACCCATCTGAGCTGTATTTGACTAATTCATTTAGTTCACTGTATTTGCCGAGTTAATGACCTGTCCTTTTTTTCCTCTCTGTTAAAGTTTCCCCCATTTCTCAGACTCATTCCATGTAGGTGGGGAATTGTGGCTTCTTGCAAGTGTTTGAGGATGGGATTCCCCAAATTTTAGGAATTCCACTATCTGATGATAGACTTGCACGAATTGCACCTACTCCATGTTGCTGACAGCAGCTTCTGGCATGAGGGTAACAAAGATCATCAGCATCCATAGAATCACAGAATAGTTTGGGTTAGAAGGGACCTTTAAAGGTCATCTAGTCCAACCCTCCTGCTGTGGGCAGGGACGTCCTCAACTAGATCAGGTTGCTCAGAGCCCCGTCCAACCTGACCTTGAATGTTTCCAGGGATGGGGCATCTACCACCTCTCTGGGCAACCTGTGCCAGGGTTTCACCACCCTCATCGTAACCCTCACCCATCACCTATTAGTGATGTCCTCTTAACAGTCCAACACAACTCCAGACCTCACTGTTCATGACCATCTGTGATTATGTATGAGTATTCATTTATGTTTATTATTGCTACATTTTATCTAGCAAGTTCCTTTTCCAGCTGTCCTTGATGCTTTTAACTGCACTGGGCGATCAGTGTCTGACACAAATATGGATCACTGCCTCCAAGAGGGGATGAGTAGCTGGTAAAGAGAACTCAATAAAACAATTTGCTCTGGTGATTTTATTGGAGTATGTAAGTAAAAGGGTTTTAATTCACCTCAGTGAATGCATTTTTATGATCTGCATCACTGAAACCATACTTGTGATGAAATGAAATAATTAAAAAAGACATTCTCCTCTCTTCATTGTATTTATGATTAACAAAGTAAATGAAAATCCAGCCTTTTATCTGACATCAAATGGTATTGCATTTTAGAGCTAAATTGGGCATTCATCTTTTTCTGGTGAGTTTTTTTTTAAGCTTAAACATACCTTTCTTTTTCTCCCTTTCCTTCCTCCTTGTGTTTCTGAATACCAGTAAATTAAAGATGACTAGAAACTGGAAATGCTTTCAGAAAAGGTCTTGAAACTCACACGCATGCACACAAAAGAGGGAGAAAGCGAGAGAAAAATGTAAGCCCTCTTCTTTCATATTAGCATCATAATCAAGCAATTATTTGGACTACTTCATACATATTCCACCAATCTCTTTTTTCAGTTTGCATTAACCAACATATTTCATGCTAATCTCAATTTACAGAATTATACAGCAGCATTGTTTTACTCCTCCCTTCCCAAGGTTGGAAAACAAATAATTTGGCAAATAGCAAGTTCTCTAGTCTGTAAAGCCTCCATGAATAGTTTTTATGTGAGAAGTCACTTAAAGACTAGCACTGTCAGATAGAAAGTCTGTTTAAGGAAAAGGTGGTAGGAAACACACTGAAAATTTAACCATTGTGAATTGTAATGAGAGAATTACAGGAAAGAGAATAATTTTCATGCTCTTCCATGTACTTCTGTATTACTACTGTGTAGCTGAGACAAGAATCAAATTCAATGTCTCCAAATGACAAATGGCCCTTCGCCAATTTTTGTCACTGACGCAGATAGAGCAAGATTTCCCCATGACTGCATGGACGGCATGGTCTGCAGAGTTAGTTGCAGGGCATAACTGCAAAAGGGAAGATGGGTAAGTAGGAAAGGGTATTATGACCTATTTGATCCTTGTGCCTTCTAATTCATAGATCTGTTCTTTGTGACATTGGTTGTTCCAGGCTGATTTTGTACTCTTTTCATTCTTTAACAGACAGCCAACATAAAACTGACAAAATCAGGCTCTTGGTACTTTGTATGTGTCAAGTGTTTGACAGCAACATTTTGCTTGTAGTTTACCAACACCTACCTCTGAGAGATCAGCCACAAGCATATTGCTATAATCCATCTTGTGCTAAAATGCATGAATTAAATCTCTGGCGATATCTGGTCAAGATGAGGGCAAATTCAAGCAATTCTTCCGTAACTTTCTGAGTACTAAAACGTGTGCATGCTTGAGAAGGGAGGGCTACCACACGCAAAACTGAATGTGGCTGCAGAACAGCACTGCAAGCAATAGGCCAAGTTTTTACCTAAGACAATTTTCTGCTCAGAGAAGCAACAGGCAGTTGCCTAAATAAAAACTGAGTAAAGATATGGAAAAGCAGCCCCGTGTGCCTTCTACCATTCTGCCTTCACAGGGGAGGAGATAGTATAGCCATTGGAAATATAGCAGATAGACATTTCTGTGGTTTCAACTAACATCCCAAGAGTGGAATCACAGCCAGTTACAGTCATTCCTAAGTGCATCTAACCCCTGCAGGTCTTTCTGTGACTTTCAGCTGATGCCGTGTCACCACATGGCAGAATAGCACTTTGCCCTTGACTGCCTGACCTTTTCACCATTACATCTCATCACCTCTCTATCCTTCAGTTCGTGGGTCGTGCATTTCTTTGTGTGCGATTCAGATTCTGGCATGGGCACTGCCTCCTGAGTTTTTCTCGCTCATTAGCACACCTCATGTATTTGCCAATGCTGTTAGATGCCAATATTAAACAAGATCAGTCCTGGAATATTTTTTTCCCTTCAAATTTTGTTCTAAAACTGTGTCTACAGCTGAAATTGGACTTACAGGCCCTTAGTTGCCTGAGTAACTTCTTCTTCCACTTTCTTAAATTTGGGTACTATGGTCTCTGTTCTGGAGCAGTTCCTTCAGAGTTCTGCAATGGAGATTCTCCAGTCTCCCCAACACAAGCATCTTGCTTGTAAGTGCATCTATTAGAAAATACTTTGAACTTCCTACCCCATGGAGCAGTTTTATATTTCAATTCCTTCTCCCCCTTCTGGGATTGGTACTAAGTAAGTGCGTCATAATAACAAAATAATTTTCTTGACAATATGTATTTGTATGTTTAAAATTATGCCCATACATCTGATTTTTATAAGAGCTGAAGTGTAGAATAATAAAGAAGAATGGAAGACAACAAAGACAACTGATTTTTTTGTTGTTGTTCTTTTGATGCAGTATGTAAAGTAAAAAAAAAAAAAAAAGTAAAAAGTAAAGCCATGAGATCAAGTAAGATTTTTTTTTTCTTAATAAAGATATTCAGAAAGTGTTTTAAGGAATCTGGGTTGTAGATTTGTCATGCAGACTTTCCAGCAAGCGATTAAAGCTCAACATTTACAGTCGGTTAGATGAACCAGATGTATTTCTGGCAAGGGAGAGCTTGAAAAGCAACATATTTTGAAGTACACTGACAGCTCTTAATCTTCAGACAGAAAAAGCTCTGCTTAGGAAGCCCTCCAGTAAGTAAATTTAGTTCATCATGTGTCACCTAACAGTTCTGTTATTTAGACTTTTGATTGTTGAGGACTTAGTAAAAGAGTAAGAAAGCCCAATCTATCTTCAGCAGAAGTGAAAGGAAAGGTTCCCAGGGAACTAGAATTAAGTCTGTAAGAGCAATGTGAAGTGTTTTCATCTCCTACCCTATTTTAAACCAAATGACTGTGGGGTTTTTTTCTCTCTCTCTTAATGGCAGTAGATCTTCTGTAATGTAGACGCACTCAGCAAAGTAATGTAGTGAGATTGTGCTAACATGATTTTGCCAAAAGCAATTAGTATATGTTAGGTATATTGCAAAGGAGAAGACATAAAATTATTTTCTTTATAGCAGCTGCAAAATCAAGAGAAAAAATTGACCCTTCGTTACATAAGTAATAAATGCCCATTTCTGTTTCAAAGGAAAAGACGAAAGAACATGGGCCTAACAAAATGGGAGGGGTGCAGTGGACAGCACAGGGATGCTGTGAAAGTCAGGGAAATTTTTACCGCAACAAAAGCATTTTCTTAGATCCAAGGCCGACAGCTCACAACTGTTCCTCCATCAGAGCATAAGCCTTCCCATTCTTAAATGGTAAATGGATCCAGCCTTTAACTCAATGCAAGCGTGGGTGTGACACACTGTCCCATTCACCTGCTTAACACCGACTCGGGTGGTACCTTCAACTAGGAAGTCTTTAGCAATCCTTGCCAGGTATAACCTCTGCGAACTGTCATCTGCTAACTTTGATTGGGAAGTGGACAGAACCTGGCAGCTTCACGCAGGGGGTCTGAATTTCTCCTGAATGGGACAAATCTTGGGATTTTTTGGACAGGGATCACAAATCTTCAAGGAAAGAGCAACAACAAAGAAGTCCAGAGAGTATCCTGCATAAAGCGGCCATATTTTTTGGGCTTGCTTTACAGACAACCAAAATTTATTTTAGTTTCTATTATAAAGTACAGTAGAATAATGAAATGTTATCAATTTGCCTTGCCACAAGACATCCGCTCATCATTCTGCCTCTGCCCAAAATAACTGGCATCCCCAGCACCTTAGTCTGGCTGCCTTTGTTTACTAGAAGCAGCTCGGCTGGAGCACAGAAATGCAATCACACTCTTCCTGATATTGCACAAGATAAGAGGGAGCAACGAACAGCATTAAGTCCAGGGTTATTTTTCATTTCCATTTATATTTCTTTAGCTTTTTTTGTGATTAAACTCTGCTTTTGATATTTCAGGGCATGAGTGCATCTCCCCCACCCTAAACTAAAGATTTGGAAAAAAAAAAAAACACTTCCTTCTCTACTGAATAGTTTACTAAAGGAATAGCAAGGGTCACCCAGGAACAAGCTGCAGCGATGTCAGAACCAGCTGATCTGCAGTAACCCGAGCCTTTCCAGCCATTCCATAACTGATTAGAAACGACTCTTTGGCTAGGTCACTTTGGTGAAAGAGGGCAGTGGGAACTCTCTCTCCACTACTGTGTCTGCCTGGAAAATGATTTAACACAGACATGTCTTATTTCATAGGTGAAGGAGTCCATTTGGCTTAAAACCTCCAGTTATTTTGCAACTATCATTGCAGAAAAAATAAGCTTGTTTTCAAGAACAGTCTCAATTTGAGAGTGTATTTTGCTGTATAATGAAGTCTCTGATTTGTGGCAGCCTCAGAGGCTGTAAAAACTCTTCCAGCTTGCAAACCTGAAGTGCTATAAAAGTTTTAAGGCATTAGATATTATTTAGTGAATTATTGAAAACGGTATTGTTTGAAAGGCTTGCAAGCTTGGCAAAAGGGGGGGAAAACAAAGTTTGGATTTGAAAACAAAAAGAAAGAAATAAAGAAACTGCCAGCGGGTTTTTACTGAGCCAGTGAAGGAAGAGTTGTCCAGAAGAGTATTCCATGCTGCTCCAGTATCTTTTTAATGTGCACAGCAACTTCTACACAGCCATTCTTTGCAGGGAAAATCAGGACTGGGTATATGTGCAAGAGACATACTGAATAAGCAATAGTTTCATACTCTAATACCTTTTGTCTCTGGGTATGTAAAATGCATGTTGATGCTATTCGAATAGATACAGATAAACGAAACACCTGCCCACTGCAGGATTTGTTTGAGACAGCAATTTTTTTTCCTAGGCCAGGTTTAGCAGAAACCCATCGCTGTATGTTTGATTTTTACCTCTGGACAGACTTGGGATATAAATCTATCCAACTAATTAATCTATCTAGAGACCTGGTTTTAGTTTAGTGTTTCCTATTGACCAGTTGTAGGCAGCTCTCAGCACAGCAAGCAGGGGTTTTGAAGTACCCTTTGGAAGCATTTATCTTGCCTGGTCCGTGTAAGAAGTCTAAGAGTCTTGCTTAGGCTTGGAGCGATCTCAGGTGTCAAGTCCTGCAGCGTCTCCGTAATAGGCATTGAATTCCTTTACTAATTCTGGCTGTTTGACTCTTTAACACTGCACATGCTGTAGTGCATTAGTTCTTGGGTAGCAATTTCAAATAATCAAATTCTTCAGCAATCTTTCAAACACTAGCCACTGCACTAGTTGCACCCTAGTGATTTTGAGTCATGTTTTGTCCTGCAAGTCAATGAAGATATGATAATTAATTACTGACCCGAAGCAGAAACTGCTGTGACAAGCAGCAGCCAACTTCATTAGTGTATTAGCATTACAAATGTAAATGTTAGAATTAAAAAAGAACTAATATTTAATGTTGCACTTGTTTCACCTAAACTGTTTTGAATTCAAGATGCAACAGAAAATCATTTTCAGTGAAAATTCTGCGATGAAAAAACACAATAACCAAAAGGAAGTGTTTAGATTTTAAATTAGTAATTCACTATAGCAAAGATAAAGAGTAAAGTAGGTATCCACGTAGCCACATAATACAAACATAACTTTAAACAAGACAAAATAGTTCTTTTGAGTAATAAAGGCCAAGAACTGTCTTGTCTTAGGGCTAATAATTCATTTAACCTGACAGTTATTTTGGAAGGTTTGGATGACTTAAAATGGAAGTTTCTGGGGGATGCTCTGCACAGATAGATTTTATACTTGGCAGCTATCATAGCATTTTATTCCTGAAAAAAAGATTTTGTACTCCAGGCGTACAATTAGACACAAAGCACTGCATTCATCATCTCTTTCCCAACTTACTATCATTATTTGTCAAAATCTTTTCTCAAATCTTTTTTGGCCCTGTCAAAACTGGATTACTTTCCCTTTAGAAAAGCAAGTGATTCAGCTCAACTGAAGTTGGTAGGAATATCTTTTTCTGGATCACATTTAGGATTAGCACTGGTAGTCCTGGTTTTCCTGAAACAAACTGCAGAATTCACAAGGATTTCAATGGGGCAGGGTTTCATGACTACACCATCTCTTTTGACATACTTCTTGTCTCTTCTTTCTCTCTCCTACTGCTCAGCTATACAATATTTCTATATTATCATTTAATATGAAACAGTATTCAGAAGGCATATTACAAATAGAAAATATCTTCCTGTTTGCTAAGATCAAGTGGTATGACAAAGCACTTTTTAATTTATTTTCATTCCATAGCTCTGTACAATCTGTATCTATCCTGTGACACCGATTTACACCATGCTTTTAATGTGTTGTTCTTTTTTAAAGAAAAGTTACTAATATCCTTGTAATAGCTGACAAAATAATGCATTGGCATGGGAAGATTTTTAACTAGAAAATCATTTCCTTCTATTTTAAGTCTGCATTAAGTACTTAACAGAGAAGTTAGATTGAGCAAACTGCAAGACTGATTTTTTTCCTCCTTAGCTGATCAATTAATTGTGTGGGTATTGTGGTTTAATAGGAGGGAGATTGCTAGTCTCTAGACAGAGATTACTGACATCTATAAATTTATTCAGTTTATTGGCCCTGGGATTTCACTGAGAGCAGTTCAGTACGATAGTAACAGAGAAAGGAATGTCCCGATAATTTTCTTCAGCAAATTCCTGCAAAACCACTGCACATAATGAACTGCAAGCAAACAACAGTAAATCTGAGAACAGGGGGTGGAATACAGCCATATTACATCATTTCAGAAGGGATGGAAACATTCTCCATAAACGCTCTTGGATATAATGTATTGATTCCTAACTGCAATTTACTGTTCAACACAATCATATTTATTCACTGTGCCCTGCCGATAACCAAAGGAGACAATAAGTCCATTCCAGACCTCAACCACAAAATTTAAAGGATTCCGTCATCCATAAAATCAATGGAGAAACAGTAATAATCTTTAAGGTGTTTTCAGTAATGAAGGTTTTGCAGTGGAATGAATTCCCAGGGTGAATTAGACTAATTCAGAGTCTGGTCGCTTATAGAAAATGCTGCAAGACCTTCATGGTAGATTTATGTTATATTCAAAATCTATTTGCAGTAATGGGGGGGCGGGGGGGAAAATCCCATATTGTGCAAACACAACTTAAATGTTGGGAAAAAGGAGGCAACGTCGCAGAGGATTAAGTCCTGGCTCCTTTTTTTGAGGAGTTTTTGACATTGATCTAAATTGATCAGACGTTAAATTGACTTAGGTCTAGATTAAATGGGAGGATTTTGGATACGAGGAACGTGATCGGTAGCAGAATTTTCGAGATGAGGGCCCCCTGCTCCCAGCCGCCGCTGCGCCATCTTGTGGGGCAAGCGGCCATCAGCTGTGGGTGCGCTGGTCACGTACCCACTTCTCCTTCACAGGGGTCCCGCCCGCCCGGGCCAATCAGAATGATGCGTGTTGCGCGGCTGGGGCACATAAGCGAGGCGCGCGGGAAGGGACTGAGGGGAGCTGCGGCAGTGCCGTGCTGTTCGTCCCCGGGCTGCCTCTGCTCTCGGCTGCTTCCTCCGAGGGTTGAGTTTTGTATGCGTCCCTTGAGCTCATATTATGTTTAATGTGCTAAACGGCCCGATCAGTAGAGGGTGCAGGTTAAAACAAAGTTTTGATTGTTAAAACAGCTCTGCTGTGCCATCGTTCAGCCGAGGATCCCTGAAGGACCCGCCTTGGCCTGTGGTGCTGGGTGCCGCTGGTGCACAGAAACACGCAGCCTCTGGAAAGAAGCATCGCCCAGCGCCGAAGGAGAAAACTGCCCAGCGAGCCCAAGTCGGCTTGCTCTGCATGAGTAGTCTGGTGCCAAATAGGCAAACAGGGCAGGTGTACACGCTGCGGATAATACCAATATATTCCCATTTATCCCATGTTCTCGAATTACAGCACAGCAAATTCCTTTCCAGGGGCTCTTAATCCAGAGCATTGAGTGCTCACTGTTGACTTTTTAGTGGTAAGAACAATCAATTACTTTTAAAATTAAGTGCTACTTTTTACAACACTGAGCACAAACTTCATACTTTCGAAGTGATCTGTGCTACTCCACATGTAAGATGTAGTTAATGTATAGGAAATCGTCCTACTCCAAATACTGGTAAAAGCTCAGCTCACATCTCCCGTATAATACAATACTCTTCTGAATATTGTACAGCTGGAGAAACGGAGGTACAAAACCATGAAATGACAAGTACCACTGGCTTCTGAGTGTCCTTAAACAAGACTCAGTTCCAAGTTATGAGTTCTAATTAATTGATGAAGAACAGCAAGCCAAAAAAAAAAAAATAATACCAAGTAAGCCTCAAGCTCTAGCTTATGCCAAGTGTGCCTGTGGAATATTGATGGTGGCTGCTGTGTTAAGTTGTAATGGCAGCGTGTGTTTTCTTGCATAATGTTCTTAAATATTTAGTGAAAAGTGATAATGCTATCCCACAGAAAATCCGTGGGACATAAAATGTCAGTGAAACGCCTCTTGCGGAGACCTTACCGTTACAGCTCCCATCTCAGTGTAAGTGTGAGGAGACGGGTCAGCTTCTACTGCTTTCCAGAAAAACCTACAAAACCTGTTCCATGGATCATCTGTCTACTAGTCACTTGTCCCAGTTTTCTCTCCAGTTCCGCTGCGCGTTTGCTTAGCTGAGGCTATGCTAAGAAAGAGCTGTCAGGACCAGTATCCCAGGAATTATTCCATGCCTGAGATAATGCCACCCTACACTGTCGCCTTGCAATGATGAGGTTGAGGTCCCCCAACTCCACCCGGTGCCGACATCTCAGCGGTGCCTGGTGGGAATGGCTGAGAGCTGGTTCTGCCACCAGGTAGAGGGAAACACAACTCCCCAGGGCGAGTCAGGCGTGAGTCAGGGTGATCTCCTTACAATGTATTCAAAGCTGCCTAACAAATGTGAACTCCAGTCTGTCGTACAGTGTGCGGTATCTAATAAATACACCTAGAGCCTCCCTCCTCCATTACACACAGTAGTACTGTCTGTACTATCTGTAAGGATAAAACACTAAATAATTGAACAGTATTGATCTTAAAATTGAGTTACCAGAACAAGCGTTTCCTGTATATTTTCAAAATAAAGTCACTGTGTTCCTGTCTATAATCATCGCATGAGCCTATTGACATGTTCAATAGTCTCAGCTTGGCAGATTTTAAAAGTCAATACAGAGAACGAGTGTGTGTGTTTTCAAACATCAAATACATTTTAATTGTTCTTATTTAAAGCTACAAGCCCTCAATCAAACAATGCCCTTTCTATCTTAGAGCAAAGCCTGCTGCAGTAACACAGGCATACATTACCTAAATCAAGTTTAAAGACTTTCATTAACCATGAAAACTGTAGCACATCTGATTTAAAACGCCATTTCCCCATGTTCAGTTATGTTGCCAACTTTATGAAGACAGGTTTTTTCCTTTATCATCAGGAGATGAGCAATACAGCTTTCAAAGTTGAATATGGGCAGTATTCCACTTGGCGTATGGGCTGCTAAGGATAGGTCAACTAATATGAGTTAAAAATTTGGTGCTTTCAAAATATCATTTTACGATGACAGATACAAGTTAGTTATATTTATCAGCTATGTAATAGAGTAACAACAGCTACTGCTTGAAACATGGGAACTTGCCTGCATTTTCAAAGGTTTGGATGCCAGAGTTGGATGTAAAGTTCCCTGTGCTCTCACAATGCTGTATCTTTAATTGCAGTTTTCCCTTATGCCTTAATCCAAGCAAATACTTGCATGTGTTGCGATCACCTGGTGTTACTTGCACAAAATTTTTTTCTACATAGAAATGTTCAGATATAGTGCAGGCAGAGGTCCTTATATTTTTGGTGCAACAGCTTTCCTGCCTTTCTGAGAAGCTCTCAGCAGGGCATGGAGGGGATTGCAAGGAGGGTCAAGGCAGTCAGAGGCAAACATGTAGACTGCACCTCTGTGTTAGTAATGAGCCAAGGTTTCTCAAAACACAAAACTGAAGAAAACTGCGTGCTTGAAATTATTGTTGTCTCTTTCTGGGTGGCTCTGTATGCAGATAGTGCTAGAAAACCTCATAACCACTTAGATGAATCCTTCTCTGATTTCTAATATTCTTGCTGTCCTTCAACTATATCATTCTGTGTAAAGAGTTGTGCAGCCAGAAGAAATGGCTGTGGTCAGGATTTCCATTTTTGCTGATGTCCAGATTTTTTCAGAGAGCAACTCAGTTTCCAGGTAAATTTTGTTGTTGGGATTTTTTTTTTTTTAATAAGAGAAAATATCTGTTTTTAGGGTAAAATATTAACTTTCACTGTGGAAACTTCCAGACCCAACTGATAAAAAAAATCTTGGAGTTGGTCCAAACATTTCTTGCCTTTAGTTTTGTTTGTGGTGTTGAAAGGTTTTGTTGAATGGTGGTTTCAGCACAGTCAAGATCTTCTGTCGGGAGTTGAAAATGGGGGGGCGGCGGGGGGGAGGGTGTTGTTTTGGGGTTTTTAAAGTGATATTGTAGAAAATGTACAGATTGCCTCAATAATTGCCACACTTTGTTGTACAGATTTTTATGTATTAAGGGCAACAACTTCAGCGGGTGAGAAGCAACATAGGGCGGCGTATGTCAGATGAGCTATATTGACTTACTCGAGGTGTTGCGCTGGGCCCCCAAACCTTAACTTTGTGTTTAATTATTCTCACTTGTAGCTCTATAGACTTAAGATAAGAAAGAAAACCTGTGCATTCCAATGTGATGGTAGTAACCCAGATTGCAGCTTCTTCAAGGTTACGGACAAAGTGAAATTACTGCACTGTAAAGCTGTCACAAGGGTACAGCTTTTCTAACTGTTACCGAGAACCTGCTGCTAAACTTGAAATGACAGGCTCATTGCCAGCTTGGGAGAAGTCTACACGAGTTTATTGGGAGGTAAACCTTGTAAGAAGCATCTCCAGATCCATTTTGATACAGAAATGTTTTACAGATTAAAATGTGTTAAATGTGAAAATAAAATTTGCCACATCAATCATCAGCAATTGAGAAAAGCCCAAACCTAGGGAAATAACTTGTAATGAAATCAGTCCTTTATAGACTTTTGAGAGTGGCATTCTGGGGCAATTTTACCTTTTATGCTCTCATAATTTCCTATTTGACTTTTACTGCCAATTGCTTTAGCTATTGATTAGGAAAGGAAAAATGTGAACACATTTTTGAATGATTGTTACACAATGCTATTAAATATGACTTGCAAATACTAGCAGTCAGGATTCATCCATCTAAGGAACCATTGCACCGTATGAAAAACCCTCGCTAGCAGGAAACATCCGAGAAATGTGAGGACAAACAGGAAGTTTTGACTATTGGTAAAACTGCTGGGATGGCATTGCAAGGAGGGCAGGTCCCCACACATTGATTCAGCAAAGTACTCAAGCCTAAGCCTTTAGTTTTAAGCAAATGAGTTTTTAGGTATTTGGGAACTCCTGTGAGTACTGAGTGCACGGGGTATTCCTGTTCAATTAAGTAACTTGAAATGGCCGTTAGTTATTAGATAAACTTGAATTATACTAATGGACTCCATAAACTGAAGAATTAACTCGGCACCTCTCATTATAACACCCTTCTGAGCTGAGGTCCTATATGTAGGAAGAAAAAAAACGACCCCAACCCAACTAAAGAAATGAGGATCAGAAAGGGTCTGTAGAGTGAGCAGTGTGGTGCAGCATCATTCTCGGAATACCCAGTGCAAGAGCAAGAGCTTACAGTACTATAGTGCCTGACGAAGTGGCACTGACCCAAGCACCGTAGGGTCTGGCCTTATGGACTCTTAGGAGTGCCAAGGATATTCCGATTTCTCTGACAGTTTTTTCCCAGTCGATTTGGAGTCTGCTGCCTTTATAGGCAAGCTGTGGGTCCTGGGAGCTTGGTCTCAGTGGGAGCTGGCAGTTCTGGGAGTCTGCAGGACCCGAGGTCTCTGTCCAGGCAGAGAGCAGGATCAAGGGATGGTCCTACCTTATGTGTTTTGGCAACTGCTAACTAAAACTTTACTTTTAATCTTGTGGCTCAAAGTAGGAGCTTTATATAATAAAAACATTGTGTAATCATCTCCCATTCCTTAAATTATCAAATGCACCGTTCAGGAAATTGAAAGACTGATAATCCAAGCAATATGAATTTCTGCCTATGTAGCTTGATGATACTCTATGTTTTCAACTAATATATCATCTTTGAGCAATGTCTTGACCAGATGTAAAGTCACGCTAAGGTTCTGTGATGGTGGTGATGGCTCTCTTTTGAACAATGATGAAGGCTTTTACCCGTTAAAATCTAACAAAAAAAATCTGATCCCAGCTTTCTACGTTCTCTATTTTTGTGTCCCTCATCCTTCTATTACACATTCCTTAACTTGATTCCGTGGGGGGGCTGGGAAGGAAGGCAAAGGTGTCTTTTGAAATCTTATGCTTCTCTCACTCAGTTTAGCCAAAAAGAAATAAATGATCAGGACTTCCTCTGTTATTAGCATCATTCCTTTAGAAAGATACTGGGGAGGGAGGGACTGGAGGTAAAGGAGTTAAAATTTAGAGGTTTGAAATGAACAAAATGATCGTAACAGTGCAGGAAGGGAAAGAAAAACTCACTAAGAACTGGATTTTGGATGATTTGTTAGCAGCAGTTTTTCTCTGAGTTGTCTTTGCATGCATAATTAGTTCTCTCTGGAGATATTACTAAAAGATGTAGCTGGAAAAATTATAAGGGTGCATAATGTGAATCACAGAAATGACAATTCAAATAATATCTGATCAAGAAAGAGGTACAATGGACACACATATCTCTTTTAAAACTGAAAGGCAATTTCCGTAAATGAAGGAATAATTTTATATGATCATATTTATCTACATCAGAAGCAGAAGGATATAATTTATCCCTTGGTTTTCTTTTCTATGAATAGTTTATAGGTAGAGGTCAGCCAAAAGTGAAGATGTTCAGCTAATAACAGTATTGGATTCTTTAAACAAAATATAACGCAAGTTGGTCCTTGAAAAAGAGCCAAATAATACTGGAGTTGTATTTCCACAACTGGCAGGCGGATCATTGAACAAGTCAGCAAGTCAGTGCCTGGTACAGGGCAAGAAGCAGGGGAGATGGTAAATGCTGCTCTTCTGCAGTACACTCAAGGTGGTTATTCCTCAAATATATTAAAAGTGTAGTTTAGATAGTATGGGGTTTTGGCTCCAAATGGTTTCTGAAATCCCTTTCCTCTGGGGATGTTCACCCCACTAATGAGGTGGGAGCTGCGAGCGGGGGCAGAGGTACCCAGGCATCTGGGGGGCGGCTCACCCTGCAGGCAGTGGCACAGTCCCCTGGTCATCTACCTGCCGTGGCTTCAGCAGTGCTGACTTCAACCAGCCCTAGCAGTAGCCACACAGGATATGTAGCAAAGTCCTTTCTCATTCTTTTAGAAATTGAATTTAAATGTCTTTGTCTTAGAAATGAAATTGTTCTCCTTGTGCTTGTTCTGTTCAGCTTTCCCTTCATACCAGTATGTTCCACCACAAAAAATTTGCTCTGTTTGTTAACCATACGGAGATTTGTTTGGTGAGGTTTTGGGTGATAACCATTTTACTACCTTTCTTACTGTCATTCAGTTTCAGTATTGTAGTCTGTTTCTCAGCCAGCAAGATGGTTCAAAGATGAAGAGAGAGGCAGTTCAATAACCACAAACAATTCAAAATTATGTATTATAAGGATTAGGACAGTCGGGGGAAAAGGGAATAAAAGCTGTGAAGTTTCAGGTCTGTTTCCGAGCAAAATTTCTCAAGGGAGAGGGGAAAAAATTACACTGCAGCTAAAAATGAAAATGGCAAAATAAAATATACACGAAGGTGAGAATTAGGTATTAACTTTGAAATTTGATTTTGTGCTTTCCCAGCTGGAGAATTCGAGCTTTTTGGAAGCAGATCACAAACCAAAACACTGAGGGGGAGAAAAGAGAAAAATAGAAGAGGAGGTGATTGATAAAAAGGATTCAGTATACAGTCTTTTTAATGAGACATCTCCATTTATGCTGTGAGACTCGGGAACTTGGTACCATTTAAGTACTATGTGTATTGTGGTCTCTGGTAGCTTGGTCTTGATTAATTCCTCATACCCCACACACCATTTCTGACATGTATGGCTGAATCCTTGCATGAAGCAACCAAAGAGGGGCAACAGTATCACCTATATTCTGGGTTTTTCTATGAAGAACCTAGAGGGTGGTGCTTTATTTACCTTTTTCATTATATATATGTAAATGTTTTATTTGTCTCGGCACAGATGACAAGGCAGACAAGGCTGTGCTAATGAGCACTTTAATAAAGCAATAGAAGATGCCACCAAAACAGAAATAAATAAGAAACCATCATCCTTTTTCTTTCTCACTCATGTGCCACATTCTGTTTGAATCCAAGCCCCAAATCTTCAAAGATTTTTATGGCAGAGGGGCCTGTGAGGAACTGGCAAAGAATTAATCAGGAAAACTCACATCGCTAATGTTCAGCTTGTGCCCAAATGCTTTGCCAATATGGGGTATGAGCAAAACTGTTGGGCGAAGACTTCTTCAAACAAAGTTGTGAACATCAGTGGGAGAAGCATCCTCCCAACCCTACATTTTCTGCCTCAATTGTCGCCTGTAAAATCGAGAACAGGCCTCTCTGCTGAGGTTTTCAATGAGGTTGTCAAATGTGCCGAGATATTTTAGGTTGTAGGTACTCGTTCCTTTTTGAACTGAGCTCCTTTCATGAAGAACACCAAAGAGCCCTCAGATGACAGCAATGTTCCATTGTATTTGGGCTCTATTTTAACAGCTACTTGGAAATCTAAACCCAATCTCTTGAAACTGAATTTTCTATTCACCATATAAACCTGAGGCAGTGAAATTGCTCTATAATACGTGCAGGAGAAGTAAAACTATTATAATCCTTAAAGCAAAAGCGTCTGGACTTTTCCCTTCTGCGCTCTCAGACACGGTTTGTATCTTGGGCTGTAGGTCTGTTAATACTAGTGCAGGAATTGATCAAATTGCAGCTCTTCAGGTGTCAGGGATGTTGCAGTGAAGTGGTTGTATCGGAGCACAGTTACCAGAAGTGACCGTTCCCCTGGCTGTATCTGCACGCTGTCCCTTGGCTGCAAGTGGGCTAGGACCATAGCAGCACCAGGGCAGTAACAGGGTCCTCTAGACACAGCCTGTGTGATGTAAGAGCAGTATCTTCATCTTGCTCTCTGCTCTCCAGATGGCTTTGTTTTTTCCAGAAACCATTCTGCTAGGTTGCTTTGAAAGTGCCTGTTAATTTGATGCCTGCAGGCAGGATAAACAGGGGTTCCAGTGGTACATAAATTCTGCAGCAATTGGGTATGAGGCAGCTTCTCCCTGTCCTGTGGTGTCTTTAGGTGGGCAGTCTGGGGACCTAAATTGGGTCGTGCGTCTGACATTGGTCAGTTAAATGCTATTTTCAGGTTAACCTCTAGCATTGCATCCTGTTCACTCTCTGCCGTCAGGATGAGGACACAGCCCTGAACACCACCGTTGTTTTCTCAGTTGTGTCCATTACGCATCTCTGGGCTGGATCTTTTGCACAACCATGCTGAAAGCAACTGAAGTCTTAAGTCATAGTCCATCTTTCACAGCTATAACCCTAACTGAGGCAAACCACTTAAGTACATGCTTTATTTTAGTGCGTACTTAGCTCTCCCTGGTTTCAGTGAGGCTATTTATATCTTTAAAAGTTAAGCCAGTTCCTAAGCTGAGGCCGTGCCATCACATCTGTCTAAGGCATAGAAGAACATGTATGGTCTTAAGTAAAACCACATTAATCTTAATGGATATAGG
Source organism: Fulmarus glacialis (assembly GCF_000690835.1). Lineage (NCBI taxonomy): Eukaryota > Metazoa > Chordata > Aves > Procellariiformes > Procellariidae > Fulmarus > Fulmarus glacialis. The sequence goes on along the minus strand of NW_009203641.1, from coordinate 71,227 downwards.
AGTTTTGCTGGTTATAAGGTATGTCATTGGTAGTGTATCTTGGAAAGGTCAGTCCAGGCTCCTACTGAGTATTGGTACTTGTTTAGAACTACCCAATGTTGTGTTTTAAAAGTGCTTTTATAGATAACTCTGTTCTATATACAGAACAAATATCAGTGGGCACAAAACTTAGAGAAATGCATTCTATTTTGGTTTGACTGATAGAAATCTGATACTTACTCCCAAATTCAACGTCTGGTTGTTCATAGCATCTACCAGCTGAGCAGGAGATATGGTTGGAATTCCCAAAACACAAAATCCATCTGCAGCATGCTTGGGTCTAACAGACTATTACCTTTATGATCACTAAATTACAATAATAAAGTATTAGAATCGGCAGTTTGGCACGTAAAACCTACTATACACAATGTTTTCCTGAGCAGTAAGTACTGGCATAATGGCGATTTATCCATCAAACAGGGACTGCCAGTGTTAAGTGTCAAGGGACTCCAGGAGGAGCAGGATTTGGCTGAAAGGAGTTGCTCTTTCCTAGCTGTGTCATGATGGAAGTGAACCATAGCTGGGGTCTCACTGGGCTGAAATGAAAAGAAGCCACTTTAGGAGCACAAAAGGCAAGAAATCAACAGGAAAAATTGTGTTTCTGTTGTCATTGACTTCGGAGCTCTTTTTATCCATGAAGTAAACGCTAATTACTACTCATCACAACAGACCATGCCTACTAAAATGCTGTCAGGGCTTGCGCGATTGCTCTCAGTGCTCAGAATGGCAATGCAGACATGAGGTTCCGCAGTCTGTGCCTTCTGCTTCTGAAAAGCAGCATGTACATGCTGGAAATGCTGATACTTCATGCCAACGTGTATTAGGCCATTTGACCCCTCACTGCTGTGTATATTGAGCTACTATTGATATTTTCCTTGCTTATCCATCCTGTGTCACATACCATCTTCCACTGCTACCATTCTCTATCTCATTAAACTCTGGAGGAAAGGCAAATCCCTGTTCTATAAATGTCACAGGGGCAAGAGAAGTTAAAAGTAAAATTTTCTGAGGAAGTGTGTAACGTGCAAAAACTGGGTAAGGTTTCCATTAACTAGTCAGTCTCTGATGAGCTGAACTATCACAGAGTATTTGACCTTTTTGTAGCGATTTGTCATTACTAACCTTAGGATTAGAAATTTCCAAAATCCATTATGGCACTTGGATTATCGTTGCCAACTGATGCTCAAACATTTCCAACCTTCAAGATCTAGAGGAAGAAGAGGGCATTAGATAAGCTTCTAATCCAAAGCACTTTTAAGAGCTGGTGAAAGGGAGAGTATTTTTATTGCGATCACTGCAATGCTGTAAAAGAGATCCAAGCTTTGGTTCTTTCTTGGTTTTCCTTTTTTTTTTTTTTTAACTTGTTTGAACAGCAGTTGTGAAGAGAAAATATCAATTCAGGTAAAATTACTGATTTTCAAGGATTAATAGAAACCATTGTAAAGCTGCCTTGCTACTGCCTGATGCCTGAATAACTTTCACTACCTGCAAAGTCTCATTGTGTTCTAGACGTTAAGTAATTTCATATTATGCATATTAATTTTCTCTCCAGCTTTAATATCAAGTTAGGGTTACGCTGTTTTTCCCTAGGAAGATTATGCATACTGACTATGTGTAAATTACGCTCCCTTAATATTTAATATGATTTAATAAAATAATGATACTTTCCTAATTAGGCTTACTCATAACTTGGCTTAAAGTCCACAATATAATAGCAGCAAAGACCTGGAGCAGACACTCTCAAGGGACAAATCCTGGAGTACCAGAGTATCCTGACGGGAAGAGAGCTGAGCCATACACGTGGAGAGGCCTGTGCGCTCCATAGCGCTTGCTGGGTGCTTCCACCCCTGCCACCAAACGCTGTGCACGGAGCTGGCACAGCAGCACGGCGCAGGTGTGTTACCTTACAGAAGGGCTCTGCTGATTCCTTTTGATGAAGGCAATATGTTGACCCACACTTGCAAAGCATGAAATTATATAGGCTTGCGGCTTAGTACCTTTCTCTGGCTTTTTAATTAGGAGATGTGGGCAGACAGATTTTCAGACCATGTGCCGCCATGCTGCCTGCAAGCTGATGAGTGCATTTTAATCTCTAACCATTTCTGTTCAGAGTATGTGTGTAACTCCGGTTGTTCATACAGGAGTGCAACACACACAGAGTGAAATCTGGTTACATCCTTGTAGTATGTGTTTATGGTTTTCCACATCTAAAAGTGTATAATAACCATACCTATCCTGGAAGTCTTTCACTCCTAAGTCCTTAAAGAGGCCAAAGACTCCCTGATAACAGAGTTTAGTGTTAAAGATGAAGTGTTTTCATGTACAGAAACTAGAGACAGAGGAAAACAATTTCTAGTGATCTGTCTTGACCTTTTTTTCTGAATCCTGATAGTCTCCCACCCTGCTCCATCCTTTCCTGGACGTCTGTGATTACAAAGGTTGCGAACAGAAGTGATGAGGGTTTCTGTGATCTTTGTGTGTGTCGGCACAAATTGCTCTGGCATCACTAAGGCTGACTGCAGAGTCTGGCATAGCAGCTGGCAGACGCTAACTCTAACACGGTGGCCAGTAATGCCCAGGGTATGCTCCAGCCACCAACCTCGCCGTGAGCAGGACCTTATGCCGCTTCAGCATCAAATAACACAGTCCCTGGCACGAACTGAGGTTGTGCTGCTTTTTGCATTACCATTTGTGGGATTTCTATGCTAAGGACTAATCATGTGTGTCATATGCAGAAAAGAAATCTACTGGAGGTTTCTATTTCACAATCTCTCATTTAAAAAAAAAAAAAGAAAAAAACCAAAACAAACAAAAAAAAGCCACTTGTAATGCTGCTTCCTATTGCTTGATGCCAACAGAAAACCTGCAGTTTATATCCAGTTGATGTTAATGTAATTTTGAAAGTTAATTTGTTCTTGAGTAAGACTGAAAGGGGAGCTATCCCAGGGGATGGATGAGCGAGCAAAGGATGGAGAGACACTTGAGATTTCTGGCTTGTATTTATCCTCTCAAACATACTTGATACAAATATATGGTTTCCTGGACAACTTCTTCAAAGGCCATCTGGTTCAGAGGCATTGGGCCCACTCCTCACTTTGCCAGATTCCCTCCTCAGAGGGTAAATAGCAGTAATTGTGATTTATATGTGAAGCTTGCATAACAGTGCAACTGCCCTGGCTCTCCGTAGGAAGTCTGCCCTTGTGAGATCCGGGAGCCATGCTGTGCCATATGTACCTATCAATTTGATCCTACTTCTTGGCACTTATGTGCCACCAGAAATTGTACTTGCTGGAGGAATGAGGAAAGGATTTGAAACTCATGAAGGCCATCTGGGCAAGGTCAAAACATACATAGCAGGAAGCTGCTGCCTGCACATAATTGGGGAAGGGAGAGTCTCACACAGCAAAAAAAACTCACGCGCAAACAGGCAGGCAGCTGCAGGCAGGGCACAGGCTGAATATCTGCCCTCAGAGGTCAGTTATCAACGGATTGGGCATGATCTCTGACTGGTCATTAGGGTATACACCACTTTCTCTCTGAAAGCAACTGTCACATTTTATGTTCCCCCATGAAAAAGTTGCTGTGGACGGGCAGGGACAAGCTCTGCTGGCCCTGCGAGCCACGGGGAGCTGCCCGGGACTCATCCTGAGCCAGCTGGAGGTGGTGATGCTGAGCTGTCACTGGAGAATAAGCCCTGGTCCTCAGCCCCATGGCAGCACTGCATTGTCACTGCTCAGCTTTCCCTTTGTACATTTAAATGTTTCAAGCCAAATCAAGGCTCCCAGGCAACTGCCTGCAAACTATCAGGTTGATTTACCCCAATTTGAAAGATCTAGTTCAACAGATAGAGGGTCATTTACTCCTGTAGTTGAAATATAAACTGTAAGAGACTCCAATGGTTGTGGGTAACCCAGTCCACAGATCATGTTGCTTTGCATTATACCACCAGGTGATGCATGCAGCTCAAAACTGAGCTGGTCAAAGCTGTTAGGTTTTTCAGTTTTTCCCTTACGCTAGCAGATCTTTGTCCAAGGTCAGAAGAAAAAAATCTTACCCACAATTCATTTACTAAAATGCTGTGCTTTTAAAAAGGCATCCATAATGAAAATCTTAAGCCTGGTATCATTTCATTGCGAGGGTTTTATTTTGGGCGACTGTCAGGAATGTGCCGTTGAAGGAGAGAGGTGGAAGTGGTCATCAGATGGTGTTTAAGGAGAACTCTGAGAACAGTGCCTTTAACTATGCCAGGAGCCTCTCATACAGCACCAGGTAAACTAAGAAATAGGAACAAGAGAACTTGAGAGGAAAGGAGAGGCACCTGTGAGTCTCTCAGCAGGCTGCTAAAGCTGCCAAGAAGGGGTCTAAATCGGAGTGCTGGTAGGGCATGTCACCTCGCAGCATCCAGCACCCTTATGTGGAGTGGGGCAAGAGACTGCTTTCTCTTCGTTTCATAATACAAAAAAGTTTATCAGGCAGCGAAGAAAGCATTTTCACTTACACTTCATTTACATTTCTTCTTAGTAGTTTTCAATGCTGTAAACAAGCCCTTTGGCCCTGCTGTAGCTTTGTTATCATTACCTGCATGTGTCAGAGCACGTACCATCTTCCTGGTAGGCACAGATGAATGTCATACATACAGTAACAGATATCTGTTAACATTTGCAGGCACGCTTCCTTAAAAAAATAATAAAAGAAAATGAATAAGTCAATCTGCAAAAGAGTGTTAAGCAGGGAGTCAGCTGGCAGGCAGTGTGTCTTTGTAGTATTCCCAGAAGCTCGTGGACAGACTGCCATTTCCCCAGCACGTTGCAAAACTAGCCTCAAAGCTGCTCATGTATTTACATCAGCATTTTGGAAGACTTTGTTGGGATTTTGTTGGTTTCGTTGTTCTAAAAGCTGTGGTACAATGGCAGGTCAGCCAGGATAGACCAAAACCATAAAAGTTATATGAGCATGATCTTGGCATATGTAATGGGATGGAAACGTTTTGCTGTTGGATTTTGTTCTGTGGTTGGTGTCAGCACAGCTGCAGCCTGGGTGGGTCTTCAGGGCAGTTCCAGTGCGAAAGAGGTTCATTGTGTGCAACTGGTTATGGAGGGGAATTAGCTTCTTCATGTAATGATCTCCTCCTACATCTCCACCAAACGGTATTTTGGTGGTGCCATTTATGTGCATATTTTGGTGGGGCAGAGGGTCTCACCCTTTCTCACTGCAGCAAACTCCGTGGACTTCCCTATGAGAGGACAGGTGGAGTTGGGGTTGGGGTTGAAGCAACAGCCTATAAATCTGAAATTTCCGTAGAAATTTGTTACAGTCTGTTTTATACTTGTGTTATTATCTTCCGAGTATGCTGCAGACTTCAAAAATTGGCTGAGGTTTTTGTCAGGAAAGGTTTGCTATTATCCAAATTCGCTGTGGGGAGAGAAATTTGGGTGTGAGCAGTGGGAAGGAAATTTCTGATTTCATTATTGTTAGTAAGTGTTCTGAGGAGACCCATCATCAAAGGTATGCTTTCCTTTGAACAATGTATCATTCAGAATCAAGCGAGAAAAGCTTTTGTTTTTAGAACCCTGCAGATAGCACTAAAAGCCATGTGGTATCCTGGAATAATCAAGGAAATACCCTTCTGTGTATTATACTCTATGCAGCATTTGAAGCTGAGGGATTTATAAGCCATCCTTTTTTCACTAGCACATTTTGAAATGGAATATCACTGTATACTCACAAATAGAATGCTGTTAAGAAAACATCACAATAGTTCCCAGCCAACAATTTTTCTTTTATTTGGGTGAAATTATGGATAAAAACTTGAAGGGAAACACTGACTTCAATTTATTGTTCCTCTTAAGGCAGTTAAATATTCCATTAACTGTAAGCTAAGGCATAATATAGGAGGTGAATGATGGAAGATTAATGACCCGGTTTAAAGGTACACATTAAGTCATTTTATTTCAGCAGCACAGAGTGAGAAGTCTCCAACTGAACTAAGTCCACGTAAGGGAAAAAAATAGGAAGCTTATGAGGGAAAGTTTTTCACTGTTAAACAAACCAGATTAGAGTCTGAGCCACACTGCATTTTTCGAGAGCACCATTAAGTTTATTGTTCCACTTAATATTTATCTGACCTGGTACCCAGCCACCTCATCCAAGGTCATCAACTACCCCACTGCAGTAATTGCACTGCAAACAGGTCTAAATTTCTGTCCGAGGATTTTATATTGTAAATGCTTTGCTTCAGCTTACCAGTGCAAGGGATTCTGGAAATCAGAAATCTTCACCTGTAGTTGTTGTTGATCATTCAATGAAGTGAATTGCTATTGCTCTTTGTCAGTGACTTATTACAACCGCAGTTAGACGAGGTCCCTTCAGGTGGCCAAGGGGAGGAGGGCACGAACGCGCCGCTGGCAAGGCTGCCCGTGCAGGGTACAGATGAGCAGGTTCGGGCTACGCTGTGGGCGACCCATGCTTACTGGGTGGCCAGGTCTGGAGCTCAGCTCATCGTGTAGGCTCCTTCTCAAGGCAGGAGGGAAAGCAGGGCTCTCCACTGACATTAGACCTGCACGAAGGCTGAGGAATTGCTGCTGGGAGGTCTGTGTTTCCCTTTTTCAGCTCTGGAGGGAGCCAAG
>NW_009203641.1:54461-64531 GCF_000690835.1 Fulmarus glacialis | reverse complement strand
TCACCTACAGATGGATTCTTTTTTTTCCAGGGCTGAAATTAGATGAGCCGAATGACAACCTAAGTGTCTAGACCAGGGGAATGATAGTCTAGTTTAAATGGGTTATGACAGAACAGGCAGCAGTGAATCTGCATGAAAGAGCTGTGAAATAATTCTACTTAGAGTGAATTATAATCTAAGGGAAATACCACGTTTTTGTAAACAAGCCTTCAGTTGCGACAATGTGTTAGAGTGGGCTTTTTTTTTTCTTTCTTGCTCATAAATCTCCAGAGTGTTTTGTATTTATAGGCTGTGAAACTAGAAAGGAGGAGTGCTTTTTCAGGCATTTCCCTCCTGTTTGGCAAAGCTGGGTGGCATTTCAATAGCATGTTGTTATTCAGCACTTGGAGAACACAGCGACTGTAGAGAATTATGGAGGTACTGAAGGTAAACTTTTATTATTATGTAGCGCTGAGCTTGATTTACTGAAAAAATGTTGATTTTAAAAAACAAGCTTTGGGCTGTGAAACCATGATTTTCTTTTAAGTAAGACTTTATAACATTTGTGAAATATGAAATACAGGTCACACTCAGCTGCCAGTAGGTTCTACACTAGAAGCTTTATTTTAGTAGCAGTGTAGAGCATAATATTTACTTTAAGCCCTAAATTGAGCACAGAATATGCAATAAAAATATTTTAAAATGCTCCAGCAATAAACAAAGCAACAGAAGAAAAAGGAAAACAAAAGTCCATGGTAGTGTATTGGTTTTTTGTCATCAAGGCAAATACACTGCCAGAAAACTCTTAACAAATAAAGTAGTTCAAACTATTCCTGGTTCCTTCTTTATTAACATTAGAATAAGCAAAGGAAAACCTTGTAGAGCTCCAGCTACAGCATCTGACGGTGCAGCTTTTCAGGAAGCACAAAGACCCACACAAGAAAGCAAAAGAGATCTTTTTCAATGGCATTTTAACAAGAAATAGTGATTTCTGGAGGCATTTGAGAGATTTTTCTTTTCCAGCTCCTGAGTGAATGTCTCCTGTTATGAGGTTGTCAGCCTGCCTTGGTTTATCCCATGTGCAGATCATGTTTAACACAAAATAGCCTGATGCACCTTACATGGCATAATGTGCAGCAGAGCACATCTACTGTATGGAATTAGAACACGCTTGGATTGTACTGGTCATTATGGAGGTAGAGGACGTACATACAGTGCACATAGGTTCCTTCCAGGAAATTCTTAAAGAAACCAGCATTGCATAAATCATACAAATATCACATTTAATGTGAAGTTGGTTTGGGCTGTGTAAACTTTAACTTTTAGAGTTAGTAGGGATCTCTTTTCTTAGGGATCATTTCAAAATGTCTCTTTGATGTGTAGACCTCAAAGGTAAAGACAGTCATTATCAATATACAGATAGGTAAATGGGGGCATATTGTCATCAAAGGCCAAAGGTTCAAGATATTTTGATCCTTTCAACTTCACATAAATACCAAATGTCATTTTTAAAAGTGCAAAAGCCAGAGAAGACCAAAGACAACTTGAAACCAACCTGACTTAGGCTGTTGCTCTTCTCTGGTGTTATACCAAGATATTAGGGCTCCTAATTAAAAAAGTAAGGAAGTGCTCTTATCCAGTTGATTTTGTAGGATCCTGGCTTTAATAGTGTGTGGTAGGTATGCTCTGACTACACCTTTCTTTGATTACGTTCCTCAATAGACCTAGGCAAAGGAAAGCTTCATTTCTGGATCAGTATCAGTCTCAGGCGCAAGCTAAGTACTGCGTAATCATCAGGGACTGGTCATCTTCACCCGACCTTTGCCAAAATACCTTGTTGAACATCTGCCATCCAAAGGTTCACCTAATGCAAATGCATTGTTTTGTCATACAACATGATTGATCAATTGGTAGGAAAAAACAATTGCCCAGGAAAGCTGGGCATCTCACTAAAAATGCCTACCCCAGTAAGGTTCCTCTGGTTCTTCCTGATATTGGGTGAGTTTTGTTGTTTGGGTTTTTTTTAAATAGTGACTGCTGGAACAGTGCAGTTCCTGAAGATAGCTGGCTCCAGATCTCACTCAGCAGTGTAGTTGGCAACTTTCCATATACTCTTACTGGACAATTACAGTGTTGGATTGCTTTGGGCATTCCTTTCTGAAAATCAGGCCCAAGATAATTTCCTCAGGTGTTCGGGAGGACTCTGCCTTTCTTCATCCTGCCTCAGAACTGCCCACCTGGGTCGGTACGTCCATGCACGGTAGCACTGTGCAGTGCCTCTATGCCGAGCCATGCCCATGGGGGCCCAAGGGGACCAATGTACATAGCAATAGTTAAGAGGAAAGGTAGCAAAGTAACCCTAAAAAAAAGGCACAACAAGACTCTGTGTATTAAGTAACAAAAAAAGTATGAAAAGTGAATATTGTAGAGAATCTCTAAACCAATGATCTTGAGTCTATTGGTGGTTTTTCTTTGTTTTTTTCTACACCTATTCAATCATTTGTATAAGTATCCTTTTTGCTTCATTCCAGGAAGAATACTTTTAATATTAACCTTTTAGCTAAATACTGATGATGAAATTTTTCCTGTAAACTAGACAGGATAGTAACGGAATGAAAATTTTTTCTTACAGATACTCCCCACTAGAATGGCCATGGCCATGAATATGCAAAAGAGATTTTCCACAGATTTCTGTACAGATATATGGAAGCTGAAGATATTGTTGGTCCCTCAGTGACAATAATGTCTCAAAGTACATTTTCTCCCCTAAATTTATTTATTTGCTATTAACAATAAATCAATGTAAGCTTTCATATTTTATCAGAGTCATTGGAGTTTAAAGCTCCCAAGAGAAGCACAGAGAGAGACAGAGAGAGAGTTTAAGTGTTTTTATCAATAAAATGGTGTGCTTTTTAACACTTTTAAAATATGGCATATATCTTCTGGTATATGTGTATTTTTGCACATATAAGCTGTGAATTTTTACTTACTGATGAATCTTTACTGATGCATTTATTTTAACAAGCAAATACTGGAACCAGGATTCTGAAGCAGGATTCTGAGCAGGATTAATCCTTATTAAAATCAATATGAACTGTTGGGATCAAAATTTCTCCATGGCTGCAATTAGCCATATATTCACTTGAATACTGCATGGCTCGCATGCATTAAATAGTGGTGTTTGACTGGGAGGAGTAAATTATATCTGTTAATTGAATCAGGAACAGGTAGAGAATGTACAACAGTTGGGGGCAGGGAACATGTTAAGCATTTTGAATTTCCAGTTTCTGCCCAGCAAAGGCCAGGCACGGAGCTGGAATTAGACCATCCCAGGAATCAGATTTTCTCTCGCTCCATTTTGAGCTCTGAGGACCAAGAAAGAGTTTGCCTTTGGGCTGTATCTGTCAGAAAATTGTAAAAGATAAATAGCTTCACTATTACGCAGATTTTCTGCAAAATTTTACAGACCAAAGATTTTGGGGAAGATTCACTTAGTAATTTGGACCTTGATGTTTCAAATTTTGTATGCAGAGGTGCCTCTGAGGAAAGGTTCATTTTTTACCCAGCCATTATTTTGTATGCGTGTGTGCATGATTCTGCACACACAGTTTGAACCATGTTTTTAACAGTTTTAATTGACTAAAACTTTAGGTGAGCTAAGTCTCCGAACTTCTGGGGCAGTTTCAGCACACGTTGTAACTACTAATTTTAAAAAAGATTTAATTTTTCTAGTTTTCAGCTACACAGTGAAATCTGAAATTTGCCTGTTCCGATGGATGGGTGGCTGAAAATTAAATGACAGAAGTGTAAAAGATTAAATGATACTGACTCTTTCTTTCTCTCTCTTTCTCTTGCTTTCTCTCACACACACAAGTTCTATATTAAAAGACCAAAGCTTAAAGTTTTGGATATATTCAGCACTTCATTACATTCTATTTAATTACTTGGCACCAACTAAATGCAACCTCATTAATTTCTAATATTGTTCTGATAAGCCAGCAGATACGGTTATATTAACTGGCCCCCTGAGAGACATCTCAATAACATGACTATGTCCAGTGTTTGCAATGACATAGAACCTGGACGATTAACAGGGAAGGTAATTTATAATCTCAGCCTGTAGGATCTAAGATTATTTACATCTGACTGGTATCACAGAGCAAAAAACTAATTGCATTCCTAAAATTTTGTGATGCCAGAGTCTTTTAACATAAAATAATTTGGGATTCACAAAACTGTGGCTGAAGTGAGAATTCGTTAAAAAAGGTTTTTTGCTTGTATAATGACTGACTTCTTTAATCAATGCAGAGATTCCTGTGGATTTCAAAAGAAGCGGGGCTGGGCCCATAAATTGCACACTGTAAATTGCACACCGTATCTGGAAGAGCTTCAACAAAAAAATGAAAAAAATCCCCTAAATAGAAATGTTTGCTAATGAAAAATGTGAGGTATAACAAGTCTTCATGTTTAATCAACCCTTTAATTAAATGAATCATTTGGTTTCCTTTTATTACTTTACCTTCACGCTCTCTCCTCCTGGTTTTTCTTCATGCTTCTAGTCATATAATCAGCAAAAACTTTGCATTTTAATAATCCTACCTTCAAACTTTCTTTGTACTATGTTGATGTAATTTGTCTGTAATAAAGGGAAACATTTGACCCGTTCAGACTTGCACATTAATTTGAAATTCTTCTCATACAGTAGCTATTACAGAGTATGTGAGGTGCTGGTTATTCCTGAATTCAATAGATTGATTGGCTGGGGATTGATTAGTCATCAGCCTACATTTGGGAATAGTTAAATACTTCAGCTAGTAGATAAAAATGTACATTTTGTAGAGTTTAAGGAGCATAAGGGAATTGTTTCATTGACCCTGTGGATACATTGTGATATGTTTTTTCTAGGAGTTTGATCTAGGGTATTTGGTTTTATTTAAGCAGGCTGCAAGATGAGCTTGTGATCAGAATAAGAGACTAGAGTGTTATACACCAAGGCCATGCTCTCTGGGTCTGTCACTTGTTTGCTGTATGATTTCAGAAAACACACTAAATCTGACATTGTCTTTGCTTATCCATTTCAGTTAATCCATCCCTATAAAGGAGAACTGATGAATGCACCATAGAAAACTGCTTCTATATGCAAATATGCTCACTGGGAAGAAAAGTAGCTTCTTGCTCCTGGCTAGCCCTTTTATGGAGCAGGATTCTGGACCCACATCTCCCCCTTCTCAAGCGAATATCCTGTGCTGTAGCATTGATCAATCTGGGATGCCCTCTTATCTGTTTAGCTGGGTGAACACCGTCCAACTAGTTTGTGAATTAAGGTCTTGCTTTGACAGTCCTACAAAGAGGCGGCTCTGGGCATACCCATCAGCAGGCAGGTAGGAGCAGTTCTGGTGAAAGCCAGGGCTCTAAGGGCTGGAAACAACAGTCTACAGTTAGAGCATCTAAATTTAACATCAAATGCTGTCAGGGCTGTTAGGTCTACTGTGCTTTTGTTATTCCAGTCCATCGTCATAAAACATTACAAATATCTTAGTACAGAAGAGTCTGTAGATGCATACCAACCCGGGTAGAAAGTGCCGACTCTGTTTGCAAGCCAGCAGGTATCCTGCTGACTAGCTAGCAAAATTAATTGCAAGTAACTGGCACATTTCCAAACAAGCACTATTCATTATCACAAATCTTTGCTGTCACTTCTTAATCAACTCTTCATTCATAATTCTACTGCTTCTATTTTGTTTACATTTCTAGAATGATTGATGTAAACACACTTTATGCTCAGCAGTTATTTTGCATGAGAATTAAAACTGTAGCAAGCAGTTTGTAAGATACTGAGTCTTGACAGAAAAGAAGCTCAGAAGACAAAATTCTGTAGCAGGACTGGGAACTCAGAAGTAAACCTTCTTCATCCAAATTATCCTTTTTCCTGCCTGATTCTTTGAAACCAAATTCAAACCAAATTTTCTTGCTTTTTAAGGGCCAGCATTACTAAAATTGTTCAGACTTCTACATATGAAGGAAAATTTGTTCTGTGTCTTAGCCTGGAAAAAGAAAACTAAAGGAGTCTTCTACATGAGCAAGAAGCAGCAAGCAAGCAAGGCAATGGCAGGAAAATTAACTGCCAGCATTTTAGCATAGTTCAGTTGTTTCCCTGTATCTATTTGTTAATTGTCAAGCAGGCAAATTCCTATCGCTACTTCTTGTGTTATCAAGCTATAATGGCAAGGAATTCTCTTTCGTGTGTCATCCAAATAATGAACACAAAACCGTGTATCTGAAGACCTGGGCCTTGATGCGTGCATTGTGTTTAATGCCATCTTTTTCAATTCTTATGTGATTTGCTTCTTAATTTTGTAACTTCTAGTTACATTAAAGCCTTCATTCTTCTGGATATTTATTTACTTTTATTGTAGGGCTTTTGAGTTCCTTCTTCTTTATCTCCAGATCCCATTACAGTTTTCTTTTAGCTTCCTTGTTCCTCATATTTGCACATTCACAAGGATCTAAGGTTTTCATTCCTAGCAGCCAAAAATCCTCCCCTGACTTCTGCTGGACTTGAGTGTGAGTTCGGCACTTCCAAAATTCTAGCTGCTCTATGTGAGGAAATCCATTGGAACAGTAGCTCTTCAGGAATCACTGTTCCAGTCAAATTCCTCAAGTCAAAAATCCCTAATTTTAGCCTACAGATCCACCGAATGATAGTAATGTTAACTTATGCAAATGTTGAGGTATTTGCTTGATGAGTGTTGAGACTTCATTTATTACTCTTTGTCAAATATGCTTAAGATCCATATGTGTCACAGGAATTAAAGCAGATATGGTGGGGAGGGGGATAAAGAAGGGTGACTATAGAGACCGTTACTGAGTAGATCAAGAAACAGAGCTGTGTTTTGCTGCCGTCACCTTTAATATACTCAGAAGCTCTGATATGGCCTAATCTGTTAAAGTAAATTGAAAAAAGTCATGATAGCAAAAATGAATAAGGAAGGGAGTGCACCAGGAGGCAGAAGTATAATTAAAAAAGCTCCCTTTATCTAAAAATTTCATTAAAAACAAAGAAACACTCAAACACACAAAGATATATAGGACATAAGTTTTAATTAAAAGTGCAGCTGCTGCTTTGCAGTCTCGGCATAGAGCACACATTTCTGTCTTCCAAACAGCTATTGTCTTGCTCTAATGTTTTACCCAGAACACCTCTGGGTCAGACGCTACCACAAAACTTCACAATGAAAATTAAAGTCAATCAAAGCTCTGTGCCAGGGGTCCAGGACAGGGACTGCAGCACGGTGCTCCTCCCTCAGTTTGGAGGGAAGGCTGAGCATCCTCACCCGCACCGCAGGGCCTGGTGCTCTGCCACAGCTGGGACGGTACTGAGCCAACATCTGGGACAACAGCAATGCCAACGCTGTGAATTTTGAATCTGGAGCTGGAGTGGGGTTTTGAGGTTTTTTTTCTAGTTGAGGCTTGAAAGTCATGAATATTAAGCTAATGTAAAGCCATACAGTACTATAAACTCACTAATTCAGTATTTAACAGAAACAGAGTTGGTTTCTTAAACTGACTCTTTTTGAGTGAATTTATTTGAGTCAAATCCCTCTGGAATGAGCAGGTTATAGTGTTTTACTGGCAAGTATAAACGCTTCAGCTTTCAACACGTTTGGGAAGATGGGGGGTAAGACTATAGAGGCATATGAGGACTGTTTCCCAAATAAGTAAGTTTTGGAGTAAGAATAAGGAGTTACTCTGAAGTGGAAACTTTATAAGTAACTAGCCTGTTGGCCCTGGGAAAACCCACTAAGAGTTTTGACCCAGCTCTGTGGGCATCCTGCTCTGGTACAGTAAGCATCTGTCATTTTAGACAAAGGTTTCTGATATAAATAAAGCATGGTTTCTCCTAGCTCTGCCTTTCAGATTTGCTCCACGAGGCAAGGTTTTATTTATTTCCCTGATCTGTAGATTGAGATTCTCACAAAAACATATGATGTCTGGTCATTGACTCTTTAAAGAATAACCTCCTCTTCTCAAAGGTCACGTCTCATGCCAAAAATCACCCAAATTAAGGACTCAATGATAATTTGCCTTTGCACATTGAGAAGTTATGTTTTAGGAATAAGCTGCTTTAAGAAGCTTTGCACACTCGCATTCTCGGCTAAGACGGCAAACATATCTTCAGGTCAGACTGTAGTGATTTTTCCCTTCATTGGACCAAAACAAGACCCCATGCAGCATTTACATCTTCGGAGGGGGAGCAGGATAAGACCTCATGCTGATCTTTGCCATAAGGATGACGCTTACCCATCGGTATCTCACAGTTACTTTCAGTAGGCAAACCTTAGGAACTTTACGAAATACTGGAGCAGCTGCAAAATTGCAGGAAGTCAAGTTGGAGTGAGATTAATTTTCTCTCTTTCGTTACTTTTGCACTTTAAATTGGTCTCTTGTCTCATTCCAGATCATTTGATTAATGCACAGGCAGAGCACTGGAAGATATTGGTGCATTGCTAGGAACTTGCTTAGGGATGGATCAGAGGAATTTGAGATACTTTCAAATTTTTATTTTGTATTTATTTATTTATTTTAATGCTGGTTTTTGATTTTGCCTCTTCAGTTTTTGCAGAGCAGACCTGTCACAAGTGTCCTTCATAAATCCTCACATCTGGTTTCTCACATAAATTCGAGCCAAAGAATTGTTAAGAAAATATTAAAGTAATTTACGTTTCTGCCAAGGATCCTAACCTCCCCTCTTCATAAACAGCACAAATATGTCAAGGAAAACTCCAGAATAAAGGCAGTGTGTTAAAAAACATATTACCTGCTGCCTATAGACAATCTTAATGAGATAAAAATGAATCATGTCTCCCTGTTATATCTTACTTAGCAAATTTTTCACACTGAGAGCCAAGGTTAGTGTTCACTGGTCCTGTATTAAAGTTCTATCTCCTTGGCACTGAGACAGACAGAGACACCAGTGTGAAAAGCAGAAAACAAGTAAACCAGCCTAGTTCAATAAAATTCAGGAGACTCCTTCCCACGGTAACCTCTGCAGGACTCAGAAGATGCTGTGATTTTCACTTAGATGAGCACGTTGCAGGAGTGCAATACCAGTGCCAAGGTAGCATCGCAGGGACTTCCAAGGTTCGACAGTATCACGCCTGTGGCTGTTGGGGCAGCTGTCGGTGTCCAGTATAATAAAAGCTTGCAAAAAGAATTATTTGTTACTATTGCCACCTGCATGACTTTCACACAAAAAAGCATTTTATGAAATTGGGTTCCATAAGTAACGCAAGATTGAGGTTACTGTTCCCGTATTCTGATCACTTCTTTACCCTTATTTCCCCTCCTGTTTGAAACAGTAAGCCCTTTGGTGCATCTCAGGCATTTTTTATGCTCATCTGAGCCAAGAGATTTTTTTTTCTGCTGTTTTGGCACCTCAGAGCCCCACCTGGGTCTCCATTTTAGAAACTAGTCCATAGCATTTGCTCGGAGCACAGTCCTATTGCCACCCCTTGAGTGAAAGACCAGATTTTATTTGGGCTTACATTTCTTCCACACAGAGTACTGTATGCTGCATGTCAGACTGGGAGGTGATCCTTTACGTATGCAATATCCAGAGGATGTTCTGTAAGCATCAGGGATAGCAGCTCTTTTCCTTTTCTTTTTCTCTATTAGCCTCCAGTAAACAGTGAAGTTCTTCAAATCATGGCTTAATATAAGCCTCAGAGTTATTGTCTGTGTCTTCACATCTTGACCAGTGTCCTGGTTTCAGCTGGGATAGAGTTAATTTTCTTCCTAGTAGCTGATATAGTGCTGGTATACTGTGTTTTGGATTTAGTATGAGAATGTTGATAACACACCGATGTTTTAGTTGTTGCTAAGTAGTGCCTATAGTAAGTCAAGGACTTTTCAGCTTCCCGTGCTCTGCCAGGTGCACAACAAGCTGGGAGGGGGCACAGCCAGGACAGCTGACCCCAAGTGGCCAAAGGGATATTCCATACCATATGACATCGCGCTCAGTATATAAGCTGGGGGGAGTTGGTCAGGGGGCAGCGATGGCTGCTCGGGGACAGGGTGGGGATTGGGTGGGC
>NW_009203641.1:0-54201 GCF_000690835.1 Fulmarus glacialis | reverse complement strand
GTTTTTTCTTTTTTTGATTCTCTCCCCCATCCCAATGGGTAAGAGGGGGGAGGGTGAGCGAGCAGCTCTGTGGTACTTAGTTGCCGACCGGGGTTAAACCATAACAGCCAGTAAACGTAATTTAATCTGTATGGCAGCTGAGGTATGATGCTTGAAATTGTTGGCAATATCTGGATGAATAAGCTAATGACTTTCACGAAAAATGAAAAATCATCAGTCAGATATTACAGTAGTCAGAGCCTTTACAATTAATGATAATCAATAATAAATAAATATAGACAGACAGGTAAATGGTTTTTCAACAAGTTTGGATTGTTGATCGTGGATTTTTGCTTACTAATCATTAACTGCAGCTACCTCGCAATCTTATTTTATACCTTCATGCTGTGAGAATACCAGTCTTCAAAAGTTTTGAAAATACTGTCTTCTAGTATAAATAGTGCTTATCTGACATCTAGATAGATCTTCTTTTTCCTTGGTTTAAATTTAACAGTAATGACCATGTCCAGCTTCTGAGATTTCTGTGGCTCTGCCCAAATGAAGGGGCTCTTCTCACTGAGTTTAATGTAAAAAAAACAGGCAGACCCCAAAAAACAGACAGACCCAAAGTTACTTTAAACAAGAACCCAACGCATTTAATCTTATTCAGCTATTCCCTGTGGAGATGTTTTTGAAGTGTGTGCCTGGAGTGGGTTCTCGGGGTTGTCTCTAACACCGCTGTTTTCCATGCTCTCACTCCTATGCGGAGATGGTTGCAAACCAAAACTTCAGGCAAAAACTCCTGAAACAAGTGTGCAAATACAGAAGTTTGAAATCTTCAGTCACAGGTGTATAATTTTCCTTCTCTTTAAAAACGGGATCAACTCTCAAATCTGTGCTTTAAGCCCTAAAAAATTGCATTCAGGAAGTCTCTGCCCATTTTGTTGTTGTTATTGTTTTGATAAATCCAAATCTATTAAACACTCTCCAATTTATTGGAACTAACTTTAGTGCAGTAAAAATGCTATCCATCAGTTTTGTCTTGTAATCTACAGACTGCATGTTTTCCTGCCTATCCAAACAGATTAATCATAGAGATAGCCGAAGTTGTCAGTTAGTTACTGGGTGACTATCACTATATCTTTCTTTTATTTTCTTTTTCTTTTTTTTTTTTTTTTAAAAAGAAAATATTACTTGAATGATGGGAAAAGTGGCTATACATTTAGTTGAGTGAAAGTGAAGTTTAAATCAGAGCCTGATAACTTTGTTCAGAGAATATGTTAATGACTTGACACTCATGCTAATGTTAATTAGATTATTCTGAAATAGAAGCACATGTTTCTAACAGTTGGCACACTTTGTCAGTATATGAACAACAATGTTTATCTCCTTGCTAGTTTCCTGATCTTTCAGTATGAATAATTGAAACATTTTAGTATGGGAAACTCAGTATTTCATCTCAGGCCAAACTTAACACATTTCGTTTTATTTTTAGGCAGAAATGCAGCAATACATCAAAATAATGGGAGTTCGTAAATCCATGGATATGCTTCTATGATTACAACTGAAAGTATTTGTAGGAAGAAAGCCTTGCTCTCTTTTCTGTGCTATCCTATTAAATGGGTCCTTCTAAACATTTTCCATCTAGGCTCTTTTTTTGTTCAAAGCTACTGAATCAGGTAATTTATCATTTATATTCTACAAAGATGCAGAACTGTGATCAATAGAAATTGAGAGCACTCACTATCTTTTAAATGCTTGTAGACCCTCTGTATATTGTATACAGAATTTGCTGTTTCAGAGGAGAATCCCAAGTGATCCTCCAAAAGGATGTATTTGTATTTTTTGTCTTTCTCAGCAATTTGCAATACTTGTCAGACAGCCACATTACTGTTTAAAGTTCAGACCCCACCAATATATACCATGTTGCAGGCATGTTCCATACTTCATTTGATACCCCCGCATGTTCCATCCTTCATTTGATCCCCCCCCCCCCCCCCCGAGAGCTCTCTACCAGTCCTGTGTGGTTCATTTCTCTGTAACTTACTTGTTGAGTACAGATGTAAAACGCTTGTGCTGATAGGTAATGGTCAGCAGGTCGTATTTACAAATAGCGCTGAACTGGAGATGTTTTAACCCAGTTGAAAGGTCTCTTGGCTTTGACACAAAGTGTGTGGAAGAAGCCTCTTTGGTCACACAGACTGAGTGGGGTGACCTCTTTCAGCTGCAATACCACCTTCAGAAAAGCTGCATTTAGTGGTTTTTTTTACAACACTATAATTCTGTGATGAAAACCAGGAAAGGCTTGCCAGCAGGATTTCCTCCTTTCCCAGACAACACTTCCTCAGGCAACGCCCTATCTTAGACACATGTATCTTATATTTGCAGTGCAAACCCTGTGCTCAGACCTGAACCTGCTTCTTACCTACTTTGTGTGGACAGGAGCCCAAGTCTGGGTTTGGAGAAAATATAGAAGGGCCAAGAAGAAAACCTCAAGCCCAGGCTGCTTGTCAAAATCAGTAGAACCAGGTGGTCTCTGGGCAGTGTGTCTGCTGAGAGCTGGGTCAGAAAGGATTGCAGTCTCTTACCCATGTCCTGGTCCATGGTTAGGACCTAGGATAAACCTAGAAATGGGTCAATACAAAAGGTGTATTTCTAGACCAAGCCATTCAATGCAGAATTTCCGAACTCCAGATACCTTCCTTCTTGTCTTAATCTTAAGGCAGTCTATGAAAGGCCTTCAAAAAACAAGGAAAAAAATGCAAAATCTGTTTGGTTTAAGGAATTCATAAATTTTATCTGACTTTATCTCTGAAATGTCATATTTCTTGAACAGACCTGAACTAGAACTATACTCGGATCTTTTGGATCAAAGGCTCAGGTTTGCTTTCAGTTTAAGGGTTTCATGTGAAACCTCAAAGAAAAAGTCAAAAGCTAAAACTTGGAAACCATGGCCGCTTTTTCCCTTCAAACTGTATTTTTAATTCACAGTGACCCTTAATATAAAAGGAAAGGCCAAAAAAAATTGAGACAGGCGTTTTTATTGAAAGCTGTGGGAAACAGCTGGGGAGAGGGTATGCGTGAGCTTTCCAAAATGAAGTATCATATAGGCAGCCCAAATGGCAACTGTCAGGTCAAAAAACAGAGAACAACCGTAGTGTATTTCTGCTTACTCTACTCCTGGATTATGCTGAATCCGAGCAATATGCTACCAGGCAGTCAACCCAGGTTGCTTTGTTTTCACTGTCAGGAGGTGGAATTGGCAAGTTTGGGACAAGTTTACTTCCCAGCTGCTTTCTCAACTGAATGTCAATATTTTCATTTGTTTCAGTCTTGTCCAGTGTTGTTTAAGTTCTTTTTCTGTATAGAGAGGAACAATGTGACAGAATGATTTCTTGAAGGTTTAGTTCTTTTTCAGGATGCTTAAGGAAAGAGCTACTCTTTTCTAAATTTCCAAGCAAGAAAATGAGAAACCAAAGTCAGACACCATTAGAGAATTAGATGTTTATTGTGAGTGAACTTCTATTTTCTTTAACGAGGCAGAGGGAAATTGCCCAACTCTCTTTTTTTCTGAAACAGAAATTTCCACTTAATATAATACCAAATTTTGTTACCCAGTAATATCTCATATAGACTTAACAGTTAGTTTGTAACTGTTTTCTTTTGTCTATGTGACGAATGAAATGTACATGATAAAGGACTGTACTAAGAAGCAAATGAGGATATTAGGAGTTTTTATATGTCACGGGTTTTATATATTAAATGTGGAAATTAAATTAGGCTTCAGTCTCCTAGAAATTTATATCTTGGCCCTTGTTATACTTCATATATTTAATTAAAATGATAATATATTTGGCTGCAGTTGTAAAATTATTTTAAAAGAAAGTGATTTCTTCTGGGACCTTATTTGGGTTGTGAATTAAAAGATGTAAAGATGCAGAAATAATAACAAGGTCTGTTGGGAGAGTGGTCAGAGCCTATTGTTGCAAGTTTATTTAGACCTCTAGTAAATTCAGATTAAAATGTCTCCCCTAATTAAGGTTTCTTATAATTGTGGCTGCTGCATTAACATTAGAAACATTTTCCTGATGCTTTTCCCTTGTTTAGCAGTTACAATTACAGTCCCAGAACTCTGCTTGGAGTTTCATAAATCCCGGAGTAACACCCTAATGTATCCATTTCCTTTATCTTTTAGTGTAGTTAAAAGTAGAGCTGTCTCTTCAAAGACACTGTGATTGGAATGACTTATGCTGACCAGTTCCAATTTTCTCTCCTTGTAAACTCTATTTAGTGTTACAAAAACAATTCAAAGGCAGATTGTAGGTGCCACACATCTCCTCTGACCTTTAAATCAAATTTAGTATTTCACTCTGTAGTAGGCCACCAAGCAAAACTTGACAGCTTAATAAAGTGGAAATTTTAGGCATTAAATCTAAGAATTCGTCCATCATTCATGAGAAAAGAGATCAAAGCTTTGCCTTATTGTTGAATATCTCCTAAACAAGAGCTTCTGAAACTTGGGTGGAATAAAAACTTGTATTATCAGAAGTGAATTCTCCTGCCCTAAATAATATATCAAGGAATATCCTACTGTCTACTTTAGCTCTGGGATAGCCTGCATGACATGCAGCAGTCATCTTGAGTAAGATCAATTAATGCAATGCTGTGATTACATTACCAATGATGAGCTATGAATTTCAGTGCATGCCAATCCTGAAAGAGGAGCTCCCTTCCCCAAAAAGTAAAGGGTATACTTTAGAAAGGTATTTGGTCAAATACCAAATAATTTGGGTCAAATTGTGGGATAATAACTCCCCATAATTCATGTAAAATGATGTTTCCCTGCTTTAGACTCAGTGAGAGGAATTCTTGTCAGTCCTTGTCAGGAGTAACATGGTGCGGATGTTTATGAAAACGGCTGCACATTTTTTTTTACTGACAAAGCAGTTTTACAGAAATACCTTTTTTTGACAGTGATACATGCCCAAGGTTAAGGGCATCGTGAAAGGCGCTTGAGGTAATGACAGTGGGAAATGCAACTTTGGGATTAAAGACAGAACAAAAAAACCAAAGAGAACAATTAAAATGTTTGAGACTGCATCTCAAACAAACATCATTTCTGGGTAGAAAAAAAAAAAAGCCCTTCAGGTACAAAACTACTAGGTCAGAGACGGTCTGTCTTTCATTCAAGAACGTATGTGATTGTATGATCGGCCTGAAGTGTGTTCTTCAGTGATCTGCTAAAGCAAGACCTGATGCACCATAGAACAGGCAAGAATGATGTTCAGCTGTGCAAAACCAGATGCCATATACCTGCCTCTCACAAAGGCACGCTTTCCCTCGAATACTTCCAGTGATTTACCACCGTTTGTTGCCTTGTTACTACAACTGTTGTATTTTTAATTACATTGCATGTGCTATATCCCATTTGATTTCTCCCCAAACATTACCACCCGTGACTCTACAGCTCCCATAAGAATTTTTGCACGCTTTTCTTAGTCATTCCCCAACTGTAGGCTAAACTAGTCTATAAAGACATTTCCCGGCAATTTACTCTGAAGGCATGAAAAAAACCAAAGTGTTAGAGCTAGGCCAGTGAGTAACACCACCAAACTAACTACTGTCTGATGTATCCTTTAATAGCATTTGTCACCAAATGCTTTTGAAAATCAGGTCTCTCTTGCCTAAATATAGGGATTTCCAGCATGAAATCTTGCCTTTCTATCAGAATTTGGCAATGAAAAAGAAACCCCAAAAAACCCATGTAATGTACACAGCAATGGGCAGATGTGCGTGAGGGGTTGGGCTGGAGATGTCGATGCTGTTTGTCTTTGCAACTGAGGAGATCGTATGGAGTGGTTGGTATTTTAAAGTCCTCCTTGAAGAAGGATAAATTGAAGCTCCCTGATTTCAGACATTATACTTGTCTAGGAATATGTGTTTTGTAAAATATTGGGAGTTCTGAAGTAGACTTTTTTGTTCTGTGGAAGAATGAAACTCAGATCTTTTGCAATTGTTCAGGAAAAAGTGTGAGATCTGCCAGATACCCAGAGCTGTGCAATTAGGACATTTATCTGGACATCATCAAACAGGTCATCATGACCTCAGATTTTCCATGTCTTATGTAAGTTCCTTCTCTCTCATGTTTTGATTAGAAATTTCACTTTGAACTTGGAAAAAGTTCCTATTTTAATGAGTCAGCATGTTCTGATGGGGAGAAAAAGAGACTATTTCACTTTCCACAGAAAATTCTCATCTTTAGCTCCTGGGTGAACCAGCCTAGCGGTATCCAGAATGTGATTTTTCAGAACCAAGGCAACATCTTTCTGTACTTGTTATACTTGCTATATATCTGTTTGACCTGTGTTTGCCTGGAAAAACCTGCATAGCTTAGAAGGGAATGTGAAAGGATCAAGTCTGCACTGTCTCCTTGTAGAAGTCACTTAATGGGGCTTTCAGGGACTTACACAGGACGTAAGCCAGGGCTGGAAACCCTGTTTTTTGAAAAGAATGGCAATGCTGCCACACAGAGACCCTCACTCCCATTATTCTAAGTACTTAAAGCAGAGTTTAAATGAGTCCTGGGACCATTTTGCAGATCTTCTGTCTCAGGATGAATTTCATAGTAAGACAGAGAGGACATAGGTTTTCTGTTTGCTTGCCAGGTTCCTTTTTAACTCTTTTGAAACAAATCATTAAGTACTTGTGTAATACTGGAACTGTGAATGAGCTTAAAAGTGCCTCTCTGTATCCCCTCTAAAGAATAAAACCAGGCTTCAAACATTACAAATATGTTCTCTATAAATCCGTGGACTTTGCTAAGGCATTAATCTTCCGGTGGGGATGGGAAACCATTATCCACCATATGAGTCACTTACACTGACAGTATCTGATAAAAATAGTAAAGGAATTGGAATTTGCTTTTATCAGTTTAGCGTAAGTGAGAATTCAGATGGGATCCATTGTTACTGTGTTCATTTATTGTCTATTATTAGCAAAAAATCCATTACTTCAATAGAAATGGCAGTAGCGATGTATGTAATTACATTTCTTTTCTCCTTTTTTTGCATGCATGGAAGGGGAAGGCTTACATTAAGGGACAGTAAAATCTGCAAATAGGAAGGGAAGGTGATTCTGCAGGGAGAAGCCTGAGGATCCACACCCCCTATATTTGTGGGAGCTGTTAAAGAGAAAAAACATTTAAAGCTGGGAGGATAAGTGAATTAAACATTTCCAAAAATGGAGGATCCAAAACCTTTCCAAATTGTAGCAGAGCTCCCACTGATTTTTTATTAGCCTGGAAGGAGATTTTTCTGGGAAAAAGCAGATGACTTGTAAGCAGCCGTTGGGAGCTGCAAAATCCCCTGGCTGACTGCGTGTATTCACTTACTCTCCTGCGCTGGTGGGGAACCAGTTGTCCCACTGTGTGGAGACATTTTGGCAGCTATAGGCAGTTGCATGGACAAAAATAAGTGCCAGAATGATGACCAGATTGTTTTAGATGTGCACTGTAGAGTAATATCTTTGTACAGGAGTCTGGGTTGAAGGCTGAACGAGTGGCCGATCTGAAACAGTCATTCAAGATGAAAGATCGAGACCTGCTTTTATTGTAGCAAGAGCCTCTGAGAGGGATTTTTGGTTAAGGAGCAAAGGAGCTGGAAGAAGATACCTGCCTACATCCTCAGTAGGGGACTGTGGCTCAAAATTTAAGGTTTAAGACCTACTACTTTTCACATAGATCATTGAAACAGTCAATCAGTGTAGGTGCTAGACTTTGTAGGATCCTTTCAATTTTTCTGACATTTTTTTAAGCATCTACAGTTGCAGAAAATAAAAGAAGAAAACAACAACCAAAAGTACCTTGTTTTATTACAGAAAAGACAAGTTTTCTGTGAACCTTGCAAATAGGAAAAAAGGGCTTAAGTTCTTTCTTTTGGACATTATTCATGGAATAATAACAGATGAATTTGCTCCCAAAGTAAAGATATATTATTTCAAATTGGTCCTATATTTAAATATGAAATGAGCTGGCATTTTGTCATGTCAGCTAATGAAACTGCTGGGAAAAATCTAAGGATGAAAAATAGACAATTAAATGGTTTCTTTGAAAACAAAAGAGGGATTTGCATATCTCTTTATAATGATGAGTTTGCAGTTCTTTTCATCCAGGGTACCAACAAAGTGTAAATGTAAATCTGTAATGTGTCTGAGATCCAGAGCACTTCAGGTTACTGGGATAAGAGTGCTTTGTGTTATTGCTGTCATCTGCAAAGACAGACGCCCCAGGCTGGGAAACACTGAAAAAGTAACAGATAACCATTCCCTTTCATGATGCCAGAACTGTAATTCCATCAAATATTTGGCTTGCAAAAAAGGACTGTACGAAGTGAATACAATGGGTGCTGCTAAAAGCTCAGAATTCATTGCCTTAGGCATTTGCGGTAATTGTAACACATTCCTGTACTTAAAACAGGAGATGCTGCAACTTAGGAGATTTTAACAGCTCCCATGGTATGTTTCAGTGTAGGCAGGTCTGGGACGAGGCAGAGGAAATGGTGTTCTGGGACAGACCCCTGGTCAGTCCAATCCTCTGCACAACAAAGGAGTTCAGCGAGACTGGGAGGCTGTGTTGAGACAGATGGGCTGTAATTTGTGTGAAATTATGCCTAGTGGGGGGGAGGGGGGAAGGTTTTAAGGAAATCAGTAGGGAAAAAAATGTTTGCGTGGCACAATATTACACTGTGATATTCCAGATGACTCAACTGTGATCAGGGCAGTAGGGGCAAACAGACAGCCCTGAGACTTAAAGTTCTGATAAAAAGAAATCTAGTGGAAGATGATCATATATAGGATGATGGAGCGGCTTGCCATGGCTAACGCAGTAGGAGCATGGCTGGGAATAAAGACCAGATCCAAGGCCCTGTCCCCTGAACTATTCACTTTTGCAGTTTCAGGAAGGGATTTGCTGACACGTTTGCGCCTTGGTTATAAAAATCTACTCTCTTACTTTCATAGCAGTATTAATGCCTGAGATACATTTTCGTATAGCCATACAGATGATGGATATTATGTGTCTTCACAGATTTGCCTTGCTAATCTTTCATGGTTTCCTAGGCAATGAAAAGAGAATGTACAATGGACCACAGATTTTCATTTAGTTTGTATTCAACAGTAATGGAAGTGTCTATATTGGCAATAAAAGAAAGAATGTAGAATCAGAAAAGTAAATAAGATACATAAGAAAGTCAGCCAGTACTGATGGCCAGAAAACATAACTTTTATCTCATTTTTAATATGGGATTGAAAACAACCAACCACAAAAACAAAACATAAAGTAACTGCTTCCCAAACAAACAAAAATCTCTCGAATTTTCCAGCCAAAAAAAAAAAAAAAAAAAAGTTTCAAGATACTTCAAATGCACATTTTGGCTTCTGGTTTTCCCATTTTCCTGGAAGAGATTCGGATGCCAGATGCATCATTTGAACTCTTCTGATGAAAATGATATTTTCTCAGAGAAAATGCTGTTTTTTAAACCACCATTCTCATTGAAAATTCCTGACTGCCTTCATCTCTTTGCTCCATCTTCTTGCATAAACTTCTGTGGAGTAAGACACTGACTACATTTGAAGGATCATTTTAAAGCATTAGTTTTACTTAATATGGTCAGACCTAGCCCCCTCAGATCTATGGAAAAAAGATTACCAAAAGTGAGCGGATCTCCAAAAGACCTTTAAGAATACACTGTTTGTTCTTCTGGGGGATCTGCTGATAAGCCTAACCATTCCCAATATAGTTTGATAGACAAGGCTTTAGAAAAGGAAATTAAGTAATCTCAATAGTTGGACTCTCATGGTGTGTTTTATGGAAGGGTTTGTGCCAAATTCATGTTATATTGGCCATCAAAATGTGCTTCCATGCAATCTTATAGTCCTTAGTCCCTTAAGGCTGCTTCTAAACCATTGCTATTCCACTGACCCCAATGGCATTGTTTCTGATTTATTCAGGAGAAAATAAAATAATTAAAACCCAATGTATGTGACCCTGGGATTTCGGAAATGGCCTAAAATGAATGTGTTTGAATATCCGTCTGTATCATGTGGTTTTGTACAGGACTTGAGTCTTTTCAAGTATGTGACTGTTGGATGCTTGTAATACAAAGTCCAAATTTCTCTATTTAGTCCCTAGGCAGGAAAAAGTGACTGACTTTGAAGAAAGAACGGGACTGAGAGGCACAAGGGCATTTAGGTAACTAAAGATACATATTGGGATGGGCAAACATTGGCTACTAGCAGAGTAGGAAGCTAATTCCCAATGAACTGCCCTGGGTGCCAGACCCTGGCACTTCTAAAACCCCACTAATCAGGGTACCTACCTTCCTGGTGCTATGGACTTACATATAGCAATAGGTGACAGCTAAGAAAATACAGCCCCTGTGCTTCAGACAGCTTAAGGGGAACACAAGTGACTCATAGACAGGGAACAAGAGTTTCTCGTGAGGCTCTATTTTCCCACTGAGGGGTGAGACTGGGGCAAAGTTATAGCTGGGTCCCAGGCAGTGTCAGCAGCAGCAGCCCCTACTGCTATTTTCTATCCCAGCCAGAAATTCAGGATGATTACTAGCCTCTTGCACAGCACATCACATGCCATCACATACTGTAAGCCAAGCATGGGAACTGCTTTTGAACTGCTGAGAACCTGCGAATCATTCACAGGTTGCATCATCCCTGCACAAGGTGCTTAGACACACACAAATACATTGATGTGCTGCTTCTCCATCCCAAAATAAGCACTCAACATTACCAAAAATACGAAATAACCAACTTGTTGAGTATGTACAATTCCCCTGAGTTGGGGGGAATATACAAAGTATACAAAGCACTCATTATAACGAGTTTTTATCTACACGTATGCAGTAAGCATATCACAGATGCAGAATAGAATCATAGAATCATTAAGGTTGGAAAAGACCTCTAAGATCATCAAGTCCAACCGTTAACCCAACACCACCATGTCCACTAAACCATGTCTCTAAGCGCCTCGTCTACACATCTTTTAAATACTTCCAGGGATGGTGACTCTAATTACCTACAGGCTTGGTGGTGCATACATACAACTACGGCCTCTCATTCTGCATGGCAAGCAGGCTCTGGAGATACACACAGGTCTTGGCAATAAATCGTGGTCTCCCAATTATAGGTGTTAAAAATGAAATGAAAACTTTATGCAAATAAATATTTTTTTAAAAGTTAGGGTGAAAGGTGGGGGTTCCAAAAGTACTGTCATTTAGGAATGTCTGTTCTTGGCTGGTTGTTTCATGCCTGGGGCCTTTCTTCGGTCTTTAACAAACAGTACTTGGGGAATACTGCAACCAGCAAACAGATTGGCTTTCTTTTTTTAGACATGAGGTATCATCTCTGATTTTGCAAAATATCATAAGTAATTATAATTAGATTGTGTCACAGTTGGCATTTTTTGGTGCATTTGAGAAATGCGTGATATCAGTGTAAACTACTTTAATCTGACAGAAGCTAAAGATTTTTTTACATTTATTTCCAAAAACATTGCTCTGGGCTAACACTTTTTTAAAAAACATTCTGCGTATTGACCACTTGGAATGACTCTTTCATGTATTAAGTTGTGAAACCATACAGTTATTTCTGTGAATCTTTTAGTAAAGTCTAGCATATTCACAGCAGGTGAGATTTATTGGACTGGCAGCTATAGCAATGTGCCAAGCTATCTGATCTGTATGAATAGCCACAGATGTTAAGCCTCAGAGCTGCACAAAGGTCTTGTCCCTCATGATTTGCCTAGTGTCACACAGAGAGCAAATAGGCCTTTTGCAGAGGAATGCCTCTGAGCTCCCCCCATCACCATCCTCCCTGACCAGAAAAGGAAGCATCACAAACTTTTTCATCAAGACCTCCCAGATTCAGTGTATAAACTATACAGAAGTAGGGACCCCTTGCCATTTTTACCTATGCCAGCTTCCCAGGGAGTACAGTCCCAGTCTCTTTGAACCGAGTCCTTGGCTCTGTGGAGGCTGTGTCCTCTAGCTAATTTGCTGCCAGCACTGTAGAGAGGAGGCTTCTCGCCTGCTGCCAACTGTGCCTGTTGGCATGAAAACCCCTTTCCCTAAAAAAATGCACACGCATCAAGACGGGGAACAAGATGGTAGTGGGGTAATATTGTCAAGAGTGTTCCTTGTAAACTCAGTCATGAGCCAGATAGTCAATCAACTTTTACTGATCCTTGGAAGACTCCAGGTGGGTGCACAACTGACAGTACCTGGTGCTGACAAGTCAAGTAGATGAGCCCTAGCCATCTGTATGAGCTGTGGAAGAGAAACTCTCCAGCTTCAGAAGCAGTTTTCTGTAGCACAGTCTCAGCAGGACCTTCTTTAAGTGCTGGCAGAGATTCAGACTGTGTCTGAGTGCGCAAAAGGCATTTCTGCACCTGGCATGTCAAATCAACCCATTCTCAACACAAAAAAAGACTGGCTACACAATTTGAAACCAGTGTCTAAAACAGATTAGCACAGGGTAGCTTAATAAAAACTGGAATATATATTTTTTGCTGGTGACATTTGCTAAAGGATTGTTCTGCTCTCCAATGGCTTTTATAGCAGAAATAGAAAAGCTCATTTTGCCAAAAATGCTTGAATGTTGTATTGAGCCGGATAACTACTACAAATTCCTTCACTGTATGTTATACCTTTAAATCTCTAAGGAATCCTCTGGCTTTCGAGGTAGACATCCATTTTGTATTCAAGGCAGCACAGTCTCTTGCAGAGATATACAAACACTGGGAGTTTTCTTAGGATATTTTCTCTCATTTTTAGCCTGGTTCCCTAAGGAAATCCTCATGGTTTGGGGGTGGGTGGGAGGTTTATGCATATACATCTGTCCTTCTGTGTTCCCTTCTAAAAATTCCCATTGTTTGATTTCAGTTTTCTCAGGCAAACAGGCAAGTGAGAAAAGCTGCAGTGGGCGTTTGCAGCTTATTAGACACCAGAGAATCTACACCAGCTAGCAGCTTAAAGATTCAAAATGCTAAAAAAGCTTTACCAGGGGCATGCAACGTCTCAAGCTCCAAAAATCCACATGGGGGAATTTGTGACCTGGGAGAAAACAGCTTTCAAACTCTAAACACACCAGGCATCAATCAGGAGATACACCTGAGGCTATGTAAGGTCCTTAAGCAGTGAGTCTGGGGACTGTTCAATGCTTGGGGCTGGTGGGATTGGAGGGAAGGAAGAGATGGTGGATTTCTTTAGTCCTTAGCATTCAAAAAGCGCTGTTTATAGGGACTTGGGAGAGGCTGAGTAAAACCAGGCTGCTCAGGACTCCTCTGTAAGCGTAGCAACACTAGGCTCCAGGGGTTTGTCTATGCTAGAAAATATTGCAGGGAATCAATATATATCAATATAGCTAACTTGGGAGATGGTAACTACATGCAGAAACCTGTAGATGCAGATGACAGGAAACCTTGGTAGAATTCAGACAGAATTAGTTAATCAGGCAACATAAATCCATAGGAATCAGAATTCATTAGTTCTCGTGCTCAGCAACCTGCCTATTTTTCTCATTTTCTCTCATTCAGGCTGGATTTAAGAAGCTGCTTCTCATGAAGGGAAAAACACAGACAACCTGTTCTAGATTTAGAGCACATCCTAAATCCTTTGAATTTAGAATTTTGTTTGGCTTTTATAAAATGTATGTTCAGAGCCGCAGCATATTTCTGTGTCTTACTCCCTGATCTTTCAAGAGGCCGGGCAATAATTACTTTCAACTTCCTTACTAAGGAAGTAGTAGTAACTAACGTAGTAAGTTTCCTTACTACGTGATCATAGCAGGCTCTGAGTTTCTGTGCCAGCATCGGGACGGATGAAATCTACAGGCTCTTTATGTCTTAGCTTCATATGAGTCAGATTCTTTCATTAATACCTACAAGTGGATCCACTTGTTGGTATCTAAGCTGCAGCCCACTGGACTCCATGCGGCAGTCCTGACTTGTGGCCTCCCCCATGCCGGGATGAGGAGAGGGAATCCAGGTTTGTACAGCCCTTCCTCCCCTTGGAACAAAATCAAAGTGCAGGGAGGGAGCTTCAGTGACCACCAGTACTTGGACAACTTGGTAGAGCAGGAGCATAGCTCTCCTGGCATGTGGTGTAGGCATCTTCTCGGGAGCAGAGCTGGGTCCTCAGCATTAACCACAGGAACTGTACGAAACATGGGCGAAGCAACACTTGACTTTATTCATAAAGCTGACAAAATTAATGGCTATTAGGAGCTTTTTTAAAGTTTGTTGGGAGGAAAATTAATTACAAATTGGTTTTTGCTATGTCTTTTCCCTAATCAAACAGAGTAAAAAGTCAATTCCTAAAGTGTCAGGTAGAGGAGGGGAATGCTTTTTTTTATTTCCTTTTATCCCTTCTGCTTTCGTAGGTCTGACTTCACCTGCTATTCTGATTTCTTTTCCTGGTTTCTTTCATTGTCTTCATCCCAGGGCACCAATCCATGATTATTGGCAGATTGCAAGACAAAAACTCGATAATCTCTCTTGATACTTTCCCTCTCCTCTACCATCTGCTTCAGTATTAGTACTTTCTAACAAGAAAATACCAAATCCTCATCCTGTGCCTGGAAGGAGTTTCACTTATGAGAGGGTCAATTGGAACTGCATGCATGGCAGCGTATAAAGGGATTTAGAAGGTGTGACTGATGTTACACAGGGCTTCATCTAACCCTATGTCCTGGTTTCGGCTGGGGTAGAGTTAATTTTCTTCCTAGTAGCTGGTATACTGTGTTCTGGATTCAGCATGAGAATAATGTGATAACACACCGATGTTTTAGTTGTTGCTAAGCACTGCTTATAGTAAGTCAAGGCCTTTTCAGCTTCCTGTGCTCTGCCAGGTCCACAAGAAGCTGGGAGCAGGCACAGCCGGAACAGATGACCCCAAGTGGCCAAAGGGATATTCCATACCGTATGACATCATGCTCAGTATATCAGCTGGGGTGGAGTTGACTGGGGGGCAGCGATCGCTGCTCGGGGATGGGTTGGGTGTCAGTTGGTGCGGTGGATGGTGAGCAGTTGCATCACTTGTTTTGCCTGGGTTTTGTTCCTCTATCTCTTTTTGTTGTTTTCCTTTTCATTACTATGATTATTATTATTATTACTATTTTATTTTATTTCAAGTATTAAACTATTCTTATCTCAACCCACAAGTTTTTCTTACTTTTGCCCTTCCAATTCTCTCCCCCTTCCCACCAGGGGGGAGACTGAGCAAGTGGCTGTGTGGTGTTTGGTTGCTGACTGGGGCTAAGCCATGACATCCCACTGAATCAGCGGTCACGTTGCCCTCCTCGCACTGACCTGAACAGCTTTAGTATCTCCCTTAGTAAGTCTTCTGGCAAGCTCTGGTAAGGTAGTAAATACATACAAAAGAATATCTGAGCCACTATATATGAGACTGGTGGATTACCTAATTTAGCAATTCTGTTAGGAGTCCACTCCTGTCCACATAACTTTGGGGGAATCTCTGTCTGGAGACCGAGGGAAGGTCAAATAACCTGACACTAACACTAGCACACTGGGAAAAAATGTCTTGGATTACCCATTTATTACTGTGGAAACAGAAGTAAGAAAGGAAATTAGTATTAACCATCATAGATTAAGTGAATGCAATTAGAATTACCCTTGTTTTCTGCTAAATCTGTGTCAGTGTTTGACTAAACAGATATTTATATATAAATCTATGTATCTTTTTATTCTGGAGTCCAAGGCACAAAAGATATAAAAGCAGAACTCATACCCTATTCCCTCTTATCTGTGGAAGTTGGATTACAGGCTTCTCAGGAGTGAGAAGGTAGCAGTAGTTTAATTATTTTTTAAAAAAACTGCACAATAACAAAAGCTATTGTAGGCTGACAAATACCTTCAAACTAATTATCAATCTGAATATGATATGAAGAAAGGCTTTTCAGAGCTTAATCAGAATAAAAATGAATAAGCTTGAAAATTAAAGGAAAAGTATAAGAAAAGAGACTAAAACAATTTTAGGAGAAAGCCCGAAAAAAGAACTTAGGGAGGATTAAGGAGTCCTGAATTGCACTATAAGATTCTGGGTTATATCCAACTATTTCTTTAATTGAAAGGGTGTTCTGAAATCAAATGCCACTCTTTACATACTGGGAAAAAGCGCCATAGTTTTGCTACCCAAACCAGGCCTGTGTTACACTTCTGAATCTCTAAACTAGAAACCAGTACAGCTTGCGTACACTTTCTGTGAATAAAAAAGTTGAGTGGTAAAACGCAAATAGTATTTTTGGACCAAGGACATCAAGGACGGACACTATGTGTACGGTGGCTGCACACTGGTGCATGTTGCCTGTCTGTCCACCAACAGTTCTGCTAGTGATTTGTTACCTATTCATGGACCTTCACACCTGAGCTGGATGGGCTGCTTCCCCCAGCATACTCCAAAGAGCCTCTGCCTTATGTGAGATAAATCCCATTAAACTTAATCCCGTAAGCTTTGAGTACAGGACTTCAGCTCCTGGTCCTGTTTCTGGTTCTCATTCCCAGCCTAATCACATCGTTTTAATCATCTATAAGAAATACTATCCTATTTCAACACCGATAACCTACCAGCACAATCAATAGGATGAACCAAAGATCCACTTTAACATATGTGATTTATAGCTGGCAAATGTAGCAGTAGCTGCACCTTGCATGCAAAAGCATTGCTGAATTTGGTGCTCGTTGAACTTGGAGTGAGATTGGCAGTGAGATTGTGGGAAATCCTCTAATTTAGCAAAGCTGTGAATCACAGCTCTTAAGTGGTGGTAAAGTCCGTCTTTATCCAGAAAGCCATGAGTATGCACTTAGCATATGGGATGCTGAATGCAATGGGAGTTGAACATATTCTTAAAATTAATCACATTGGAAATTAACTTTTTTAAAATCAGGATATTTATTCACAAGGAGAAGGGCAATGCAGCTTTTGCTTCCTCTGCTTTGGACCTAAAGAGACTGTTTTGTGGGCAAAGCAGGAGGAAGTTTGGTTCCTCGTTCAGTGCTGGTGTGTCAGAGCACAGCGATCGCAGGCTTCCTCCTGCTTCTTACTGCCTATGGCATAACTGTGCTAGTACCCCCAGCGCTGAAAACCAGCCAGGCACCAGTTTCTGGTACCTACTGAAACACAGCTGAGAAAGTTTAATCTCTAGGCCAGTGTGAAAACTTCCACTCTGACTTTAGAAAAGTGAAAAAAATTGAGTTTTGCTGACTGAAATACTTTCTGAATTAGGAAAAGCACAAGCTGAAGAAGCTCTAGATGCTGTTCTGGGTGTTATGATCCTGGGCCCTTTCTCAGTTCTGTCTAATAGCCAGCTGAAACCAAGAGGAGAAAATAGTTTCAGGGTGATTTTTTTTAGTTTCTTAAAACTTGATACTGCAAATAGCACCTCTGAAGTCAATAGCATTCCTTTTGAAAATACCTATTCAGCAAGGATAAGGGTATAAGAGTCCATCCCAAGGTACTGGGAAAAGGCTGCTCAATACAGTATTTGTATCTAGTGTGTAATTTGAAAAATATCAGCGTTTCAACAGTACCACAAGAGTGCAAATGTTTCAATAGACTTGTTATAATTGCCTGGAGTTGCAAAATGCAGTTTTCACGCAGTCAGAATTGTATTTCCTGTTGATTAGCAACATTTTTTCTCTGTAGCTGAGAAAGTGAAAAAGGAAATCGGGGCTATGGCTGATTTGCTTTAACATAACTTTTGCCTCTCTCCGTTAAATTGAATGCTATGAGTTAGAAATGCAAAGTGGAAGAATCTGTTACAGCTCACCTTCATTTCAGGTGGACTGAATTAATCACAAAGTAATTATTTAAGTAATTAAGGATCTAGTAACTTTCAGAGCTGCATTCCTCTCTGGATGCTAACCAGCCAATTCTGTTTGGGTATGTGGTCCAGTCCCTTGTTCATTTAAACATCTGCTGGTCTAATGGGCTTTGCCTCTCCCATCTCTCTGGCTCGTTTCCTGGAGAAAGACTGTGCCTAGCACTCCCAGACCCGCAACCGGCCTCTCTGACTCCCACCTCCACCCAGCTGCACTCTCATCTCCCACCCCTTGAGCCTGATGGGAGCTCTGGTTGGGGGTTTCTCTCTCTGGGATACCTGGCAATGAAAGCACATATCGGAGACGCCAAAAACGGGATCCCAGTGTACCGATATAACTCATAAAGTATTTACTAGACACTATAGGATGACACACTTGCAATCAAAGTCATAAGATGCTAATACTAGTTTCCTGCTTCAGCAACTATCTGTTTTAGGCTTTATTTAGACTTAGATCAAGTGCTATAGACTCCTCCTGGCCCCTCCTACTATCTGCAATGTTCATGAAGCAGTCAGACCCAGGGGGGCTGCGGGCAATGTTCCTCCTACGCTGCGGGCCAGGGCGAGCTGCATGTGGCTTCTGAGCAATCCCTGAATGCTTGCACAAGTGTGTCAGACTCTTTGAACACTGTCTGGCTCAGGGACATTGTTGCTACTGAAGTGACAGCAGGCAAATATGGCAACATCAAAGTGAAGAAAAAAATTTTTTCAGGTATTTTTTAAATTAAAAAGTTTGAGAACTTTTTTTGGGGTACTTCTGCAGTACTAGCATAGGAGGCAGAACTCTCATAAATATTTTTATATTATCAGGTTACAGCTCTGTGATGGTCATGTCTAATCTTATGAGGTTTAAAAACAGCTTTTTTTGATCAGATTTGTCCAATGAAAAATACGAGTTTAGGTCCTGGTCAGTACCTTTTATGCATATTGAAAGGATTCGTATTTATATCACTGAGAGTAGTATTTTGCTCGGGCTTGTGAACACAGTGGAAGTCATTTTTTTATAATACAAAATTCAGAGTTTCTGAGGTCTTGTTTTAGTTATATTAACCTCTCTTTGCATGAGGTCCAGAAAAGTTTTAAAGTTTAGGAGTTAATTTTTTTAAAATCTTTTTTCTTTTCAGTCTGTTCCATGGAGTTGACAAAATGCACATAGACTTTTAAACAAAGTAGGTTTCATATAAATATCTTCTTTGTGAGAAGCTGCTTTGTATTACGTAGGCACAATTTGGATCAGCTCTTGACTTCAATGGGGCCAGAATTTCATCCTAAAGATTTAGGACTCAATCCAGAAAGCCTTTACTCATATGAGTGATCTTCGCTCCTGTGTCCCAATGACTTGTGTCAGCTTGTCGCTAATTCTAATAGAAGTACTATTCTCTGCTTCTCTATTTATAATGATAGTTGAGCTGCAAGGAATTCTGAGGCTAAGTGGTGGTTCATATCTGAAAAAAGCAGTTACTACCACACATCATCTGGAATTTGCTGTGATCATTCAAGCCATTAATAAAAAAATTAGAAGACTCTCATTAAAATTATATTCTGTATTTGACATCACTGGTTAGTCTTAGTATATAATGACTTAGCCATGAGAAAGGCACATTGCATTGCTGTCTGCTGGAAAAATAAGATGCTGTAGATTTCCATGCCTTGGGAAATACATGAACCAGCCTAAATTTCTCATAATTACAGTAGGTAATAAAGATGCATTTTAATACAAGAAACTAATAGTCGGTGACATTTTTACAGATGATATATAGCTGTATCTGCATATTTTTTGTAAAGCAGTAGGGTAAAGCATTTGATTTGAGGCATTAAATAAGTTATGAGAATGCAATAAAATACTGACTGTGGCTTTAAAAATATTTGTCCTTTTAAAATACCTCCTACAAATGATACAGAAATAAATGGATTGTATAAGACAAGAAATGCTGGCTCTCCACTCCAGCAGATATTTCGTTCTCTTTCTTTCCTTAGCAGCCCAACGAAATGGAACCACATTTGAATTCTGGTTGCTCATAAAACAGTCAATCTGGTGCTCCCAGTTGTGTTATAACTTCTCTGGCAAGCAAATACACAGTGCAGACTAGCAATAAAGCATGCTCCAAACAGTGAGTGTATCAAAGGTATGTTCATCTCATATTGCTGGAGACACAGAATCACAACAGCGGCCCTGGCAGGGCTCTGCTCATGAGAATCGCCAAAGGCATCAGAGGAAAAGGACTGTAGAAATTATTTACTATCTCTACATTTAAAATCTTGTAGCTAAGCTTACCTTTTGAGTGAAAAAACGCAAGTAAGAGCTCATTAAGGCTGTATTTTTTCCTCAAAAAACATAGATGATTATTAAAACCCTATAAGGTGCCCAGCTATACTCCAAATATGTATTGACCTCGAAGAAAAACAGCCTCTGAGACTAGAGATGAGAGAATTTGACTTGCAGGAGGAAGTAGCAGCATTCAGCACTGGCAGTGACAAGTCCAGGGCTGCATTATAAAGGCTGAGTTTGAAACTCCATTTATTTCTCCACGTTTGACAAACTCTCAGTCTGATTTGAACCTCATTCAAAGAGCTGGAGGTTGATAACATGTCACAATAGAGAGAAATATTTTATCTGGAAGGAGCTAGCTCTCAACTTGGCAGGCTGTGGTAAGGCAGAATCAAATGTTTTATCTGGGAATGTATTTCCTTCAGTGTCAATTGATGCTTTCAGATGACATCAATATTTCAGAAAACCAGAATTTTTATTCTCTTTCGGCAGTGTCTGAATCTATAGACATTGACCATATTAATGATTTTAAGTTTGGAGAACTTCGAACAGGGAGAAATACGTCTGAAAGGTCTGCATAATTTGGAGTTTTGCAGTTTGGTATGAATACATTAATTACAGTATCACCTTTTCACCCAGAAGAGTATAATTAATATAGCAAAATAGTATCATTTCTTTCGTTTGAAAATTTAGGCTGGGCACCAAAGTTATTTTGCTGACACACATTTTAATAAGCCACCCAGAAATAGTTCAAGACCAAACAAGATGCAGGCTGAGAGGGATGAAGAATTCTGTGGATCGTGTCTTGTCCCTTTCTAGCATTTTTTCTAAGACTCTAGGCAGCAACTGTCGAGAAACCAGGAGAAAGTAGATGTCCATTAGATAAGTAAGTTACTAAACAAAGTATTTTAAAAAGTGGTTCTAGGGGTTTTTCAAGAATGTCCTTTTCTGCCGGGCTGTGTGAACCAGATTGCAGTATGGACGTAGGCAAGATGCTGAGGTTAACTTTGTCTCCATACTTCGGCCCTTGGTGGGAAATAATATTTGATGCAAGAATCTATGCAGAACCTGTGACTGGACCTACAAACTCTGAATTTTCGCTAACCATCACTGTAGATACATTCAAAACTCCAGCTTTTTGAAGGACGTTAATATGGGATGGGATGCGAACAACCTATTTAAACCAGCGCGTAGTCTGGTGTCTAGTGCTGGTCACTGGATTTGAAACATATCGTCACTCCTGTCACTTGTTCACATAAGGATTCTCTATGGTACAAAAGGATTGATAAGAAGCATAAATTCATATAGTGGGATGTGGCTTTAGAAAGAATTCAAGGCTGCTAATGGTTACAAAGTCCCTGCTCCTCTTGCACTTGCTTCAGAGGTTTCCTCCTTATATGCAGCTCCCACATACTATACCCACTAGATCTGTGGTGCTTCTTCTGTGTGGTTCATGAGGTTAATTTTGGATTAAGCAAGCTATTTTCAATGAAACTGAACTTTACAAGCTGTAGATGTTGTCCTTAGGAACTTTTCTGTCCAAAGAAGAACGCTTAAGATGGCAGCTACTTTCAAAGATATAAAAGCTATTTTTGAGCAGTCTTAATTCTATATGATTATGATATAATAAAATCAACTTCAAAAAAAAATTCTAAGTTTTTACCACAAAAGGCTACTTTCTCATGAAAATGGTGAGGAAATATATGTATTTTTAACAAATCTGGAAAAAAGTTATACTCTCCTATTAACTATATTTAATCTTACCTCTTATTCTTATATAGAGACAGATTGCCTCAAGGAATGGATTGGCACTACTCCATAGAAGTTAATGTAGTTTTGTCAGTTCGTACCTTCTAAGAGTTTAATCCATAGAAATATAACATAATTTCAGAAATCATTAAAAAGTGAAAGACATTTCTGGCTTGGCATCCCAAACCATTGTAGTCAAGGGAGCTGCCAGCACTGTTCTTATTCAAAGAGATTTCTATGTTTAAGTGATGATTAACAGCACTTAATATGTTTATTCTGCTATGCATGCATGCATGCTACTTCCATTAACACTAATGTGGCTTATGCATTTCCTGTCTCAGAGATATAGACCCCTTTAAAGATTATGCTATTTGTTTTTTCTATCCATAAAGTCTGACTTGGTAAAATTAGAAATGTGTAAAAATCTCCTGCAGCTTTGACTGATGTTAGGTCAGTCTTGTGCATTAGGCTGATGATGGAAAGGGTGGGAACCTGACTCCTGCCTATGTGTATGAAGGGTGATGCTAAAGCTCAGTAATACCTACAACACTTTAACAACACTTTTGGATCAGGATCTCAAATTTGGATCTTTTCCTAGAGGCCAGAAAACACAGTGTCATTTTTATCTGCGTCTTGAGCTACCTAAATAATTTCAGAGAAGAGCAATTCTCCTTACTGCTTTTGAAAAGACAAAAAATACCTACATCCACGCTAGGCATTGGCACCAGAAAGCATCACAGCATCTGATCTGCCAGTGGCTATCCCCTGTGGATTTGTGCATGCGTTCCTCTGTGATGCAGGGGAGATACAAAACAGCTCAGAGTAAGTCTCACAAGGTGCAGTACGTTAGTGAGGGGGT
Organism: Fulmarus glacialis; assembly: GCF_000690835.1. NCBI lineage: Eukaryota > Metazoa > Chordata > Aves > Procellariiformes > Procellariidae > Fulmarus > Fulmarus glacialis. Next base: position 31,441 of record NW_009203641.1, on the reverse strand, counting down.
TGCCAGTGCTGGCTGAGAAGGGAATGACCAGCACTTGCACATCTTACCTGTTACTCCGTCATCACCTGAGGAATTGTCTCATAGAATGCCTTCCTTTTTTTTCCTTAAAACGAAGCGAGGGTCAATTTTTTGCTGTAATAAACAAGGAGAAGCAGGGCCACGGTTCATTTTGGATGGAGCACCCTCACCCATCTCAGTTCCACCCTCTGCCTGGGGGGGCCAAGACAGAGCCCCAGGAACGTGCCCTTGTTCCCAGGCCAGTGCTTGTCTCACTCTCCCTGTTGAAGCTATTCACTTTTCAAAGAGAGATGAAGATTTAATGCTTACATGGGATAGAGTAAAATCTTACCTTGAGGAGAGCAGTTCTGCTTCCAAATTGTGTTCCGAAACCACCACCTCCTTTTTGCCTGCAAGCAGTTTGGGGCAGGTGCAGTTGAGGCCTTAGGTGATAAAGCAAACAGATAATTAATAATTAATTCAGTAAAAAAAGGGGCCAATAAAGCCAAATAAAAGAGTGCAATAGAGGAAGAGAAGGTGATAGGCATGAAAAGAATGAGAAACAAGGAAAGTTGTATTCTATTATTTTTCTATTAATTTCCTACATAAATATTCAATTTTCCTCACATACTTTATATTTTACTGTTATCAATGGTGGACAAGAAGTAACCGGATCAGTGTGTGCTCTTTTAGCTTTATTAATTACATGAGATACTTATCTAAAACGCCTCCAGAAACTGTCTCATTCATTATCTCAGTTTACAGTGAAAAACGTACATTATTTGTTCTGAATGAGGAATGGCCAACATCCACTTTAAATATAACAATGTGAAATGCATTACAAAAGTTAGATAAGAAAAAGACCTAAAGGTTTGATCCTCAGACTGTTAGGATGCAAAATAATGTTCCTAGTTTCCATGCACGGTAATTGTATATGCCAGTTAGGTGACAGAAAATATGCAAATGAATATTTAGGTCTGCAATTACCTGATTGGGATGCACAGGCATGGGAATTGCTTAATCAGTTTGGGAAAGCAATTACACATGTATTTTATAAACTGCATGGCTTAACTTCACAGAAATCAGTCTCTTGAATTATCTAATCTGGGGCCAGTGACTGTTCTGTGATATATGCAAAATTAGTTCATATCTTTGATTCCTGTATTTTGTTCTATATATCTTATATCTTTCATCCCCTGAAAGTTTCCAGCTGTGCTTTTAAATATGAAAGAACAAAGCTATGGGAAGATGATCATATCAACCGTATTATTCTGTCTCTGAAATCTGTAGTACGTGATTATAAAATGGCTGGAGCTATTCCTGAAGCAAAAACCCCGTGGTGGTCATTTATTCAGAATCAGAGTCAAGTCTATGTCTTGCATTGCTCAGGGTGGATCCAGGAGGACCTAGAGGAGTGGACATTCCTCATCCATGGATCAGCTGCTCTCTCTAATTTGGATGCTTTTGCTACCTTCTAATTTCTTCAAGCCCTGTTTTCTCTCTGAGTTCAGAGGGATTTAGTGAACAGCATTGTTTAAATGAACTCAGCTGACATGGCTTCACAAGATAGCAAGGTAATTGTATCAATAAGTTATCAATCCAAGGGAAGACCATTTGTGTTCACAATGCGAAATACAAAGGACAGGGCTTTTTGCTTTGGGGCTTTTTAGAATGGAAAGCATTAAAAGTGTCTAAAGATGCAGAAATTGAAATCTCTGCTTATATTCCATTTTCAAGTGTGACTCAAGTACGTAAGAAATTAGGGGCCCACTGACTCATACCGACTTGCATCCTACCTGTTCAGATTTCATCTAGGAATATTTTATAATGCTGTCAGAATAACATTTCTATGTTTACTAATACGGCAGTGAAGTTTATTTGAGTGTTACTATGGCTTTCTGAATATAGATGCTATGTAACAACTACATATTTTTTCCTGATGTAAGAGGAATGTATGTCTATTTACCAGCTGTTAATTCCTTGGCTAGCTAGATTGGTGCAACGTTTTACATTCAAGTGAAATTATTAATAGAAAATAGTTCAGGCTACTGGAAATTTTCATCTCTTCTTATTTAGTACTTTTGCCTTTTTCAGAATACTTAAAAGTTTTGCCTTCAAATTACTATGATAATCACTATGATTATGAATAACAGTATTAATTAATGTATCAGTGTAAATAGATATAAAAACTGAGTGGGATGCTCACTTCAAAGATTTACATATTATTCATTGAGGTTGATTCACCCTAGCTTAGTACGTTCATGAGTTCATTTTACTTCTATTAAATGCAAACATATTGAATGGAGAGCATTTTCATTCAAAACTTAAAGATTTGTTCTCTGATTTATCCCAGTGGAATTTAGGAGCAATTCCAGCTCCGCTCTAGGAAGTCAAAGGATGCGGCTCAGTGTGGGGCCAGGATAATCATGCCTTTCATAGGTTGGATTAAAGAAAATTATAGAACTGTATCATCAGTATTAATCATCTTCCCAAAGCAGAACTATGGTTGTATAAAAATCTCTTTGAATACTTTGCTGGTACTTCAGAGGACGAGCACTCTGCTGCTCTCCAAAAATACTAAAATAGATCAACCACTGAGTTTTTGTAAGTTCATCTTCTCTGTGGACTCTAACAATTTAATAAATTTTCTAGTGCTGGCCTGAACTCTCCTTCTAGCTACAGCTGATACAGCACCGAGAGCTCTTCTTATTTTTTTAATGGTTAAATCAATTTCTTTTAGTCTTTGCAATACTGTTAGATCACTCTGCATGACAGTTTAGAGAAGGAAACTTGAAGAGCATATGCCACATGGAAACCCAGTCCTTCCCTTCTCCCTGCTGTTCTCTGCTTGCAAATATAATTGATTTGGCAACGTTTGTTGTCACAGGTTACCTGGGTCTTCCCACAGAACTGAAGACATGTCTGGGAGCCTCGCCAAACGCCTCTCCCACAGCTGAATGTCTGGAAAGGCGTGAGGAATTTCTCCATAGTCTAGTGCAGCTCGGGTACCTCCTGACAGCCCTGCGCTGGCTGGCACGGCTCAGGGTCCTACCAAGGCCACTGTAGCTTCCAGAACTGTAGACCACAATGTGGCAGTTTTAGGCAAAAGTCACCTAATTTTAAAATGTGCACACAACTATCCCCAAACACTTATACCTTGATATGTTCTGATTTTCTTTGTGAAAGCATGTCTTCCTCCTTTTGCCCAGAAGATGCACCTCATGCCATTTTCTAAAATTGTCCAAAGCTATTGTCATACACGCAATAAAAAATCAGAGACTTCTCGGGAAAGTCTGATGAGAAAAATCTGCATTCCACCACCTCCCATTTCTCTCAGTGACCTCAAATGAAATAGTTTCCTCTGTCATATTGTGAAAGAGTCAATATGTAATCATAGGAAAGTCTTTACACAATATTATTCTTGCAGAGCTCACTGAAATGTAAAGTCCTTTTCTACATATTGAATCCACTACATTACCTACCAGAACATCATCTGCGCTGCAAGAAGGCAATGTATCTCACAAAGGAATATCCACTTGCTCAACCTGTGAGATAGGCTATTTTTGTCGACTGTGAGAGGCAGAAATTTATTTCCTTTCTAGAAGTTAGGTGACAGATCCTCAAGTGGCATAAGTTGCCCTGGTTCTGCTGAAGTCGGTTCAACAGTTTGCACAAGTTGGGAAGCGCATGAAATTGAGATCGTTTATTCCAGTCTGACTCTGTCCTTAATCCAGGATTCCCCTTTGCTCAGCTGGGATACAAATTTAACTCAAGAGTAGGGGACCTCAGATGGGGTGAACCTCTGATTTATTAAATAGATTTTTTTTTTTTTTTTTTAAGATGGATGATTATGGGGGTGGGCATGACTATTACAATATCCAAAATTTTGCTATTTGTCAATTTGCCTGCAAGACGAAAGAATAAGAAGAGCTTCTCTGTCAATATGTATTATATCAAATATTTAACAACTGTTTCTTGGAAACTAGCATGTAAAACAGGACTGTTGATCTTGGATCAAATGGTTTGTATTATTAGATTACAAGTGAAATCTGCAAATGGCAAAAAATATGCTTAAACAACAGAAAAATTTATGTAGCAATTGCTGTATAATGAGGAAGCTCAATAGCAGATAATTGCACATAAAGTACTTTAATGCTAACTACCTACTTTAAAAAATTGTTGCAAAATTGTGTTCATAATTAAATTATAATTATAAGCAAACATGAAATGGTGATTATTCTCAGAAATTTGTATGTTTTATTTTCAAAGTTCTGTAGCTTCTTTTTTCTGTGTGACTCATCCTGGTGAGGGTTACTCTGCTCCTTGTTTTGTACCTCTTACATTGATTTGTAATCTAGTGTTTATATAAAATAGTATACATTTCTGCTGAACTATCATTCATTAATACGGACATTTTTAGCCACACCTCACTTGCATGGAAAACATGGATGGAAAACAATCTATTCCCTTTACATGTGCTAAAAGTCAATGACTTCTGATTAAGGAAAATCAGGTTCAGATATTCCATGGATGTAAAATGACATGGCTGTTAGACCTGTGTAGCCTGGCAATAGTAAACCTCTGCCTGTTTACCTCTAAATGAAATAGTAGCTGTTGGTCTTGGTGCAGCAGTTCCAGAAATACAACTGTGTGGAGTAGATAGGTGGACAAAGTTGCTCCCCTCAGAGGTGGGAGGATGCTGTGTTTGATACTGAGGATGATGCTGAGCCTCTGAGGAAGACTCAGGAGAGGGGAAAGACGGCGTGTCTGGTACCTTCTTTTATGCAGAGCAAAAATCCTGTTGACTCTGGATCAAGATCACAAGGAAAAACCCTCTTTCCTTCTTCCTTGCCTTCTGATGAAAAGCCCTGGACAGTGTCTGGATCTGACTGTGCTGCTCAACTTTTAAAGAAATAGCTGTTTTCTAACAAGCCGTTTTTAAAGTTGTGACTCACAAGGTGCTTCTGCTTGTTGGGTTTGGCTTTTCAGTGACAACTGAAAAGACGGAGGAAAATGGTCACTTCATATTCAGCCGTAAGAGACTTCCTGCAAGGTTGTAGTAGTTTTGCTTGTTTGTCTGAACTGACAAAACTCCTCCATCCCACTTTTCTCTCTCCCCTCCCAACAGTGCTTGTTTGGGTCAAAACATTGCTGGAACTTCAAAGAAAATTCTCACTGAAAATGGGAGCCTTCATCCCTTCTGTTATTTGGCACTGGGGCACCAGCCTGCATTCCTCTTCTTGCCACGTAGAGCACCAACATCTGCAACATCATCCATGTGTAGATCAGATCCATATCCAACAGCCCAGAGTTTTATCCCTAATCCTTTCTGTTTCTCAGTGCTGACAATTTTAAAAATGTTATTTAGTGTATTTTTCAAGCATGGACTATGCAATATTTGCAGTCATGTTATATGCCAGCACATGATGAAAGCTGCAATACAGGAGATGAATAATCCGCTGTATAAAGGCTTGTTTCCTTCTATTTTCTCATAGCCCTGTACTCTTGTGTTGACACTTGCATAGGTACATGCTGTCACGGTGGGGGAACTGCAGCCACAACTCCCTTGTCTTAAGAAGTCTGCAGTCCTCACTCAGCTTTGGAGAGCTAATACAGCACGTCATTGCTAACAGCACACAGGAGTTGAAGGTTTCTGCTAAACTTAACAGCTTCTCTCAGATATTCCTCCAATAAGATTCACCACTTTTACTCAGCGTAAACAAACCTCATCCCTTGAGCTGTGCTCAACATAAATCAAACCAATCACGTTAATGTCAATAGGAGTTATTCACATCCATGAAGAGACAAATAGCCCTTTCAGTTCTTTTCATGCACGCAGAAATCTTGAAGTATTATTTTAATGCTGCGATTTAATGACAGATCTCATTTCTGTCATCAGACTGTTCGTCCTTCCTCCCCTTTCAGATGATACAAAATCAACTCATATTTGCTGTCTTGAAACAGTCACATAACCAGCAATATGTTACTAGATGTGTCCTTTTCCTTTTTCCTTCTCTTTTCTTCATGCAAATACAATGTCACAGTAATTCCCCTCACTGTGAAAACAATGCATTTCTCGTATTAATATTATTGGGTAGTAATTTGTAATTTAGCTACTTTCTGGTAGCAGCTGCAAGGCTGAAGGCAAAAGGTAACACACTCCTTTTTGACAAAACTTGGATGAGCTTTTTCATAGACAGGGTGGAGCACGTGCCTAAGATAAGGTACATTGGTTGCACAAAGAGAATGTGGGTCTGTTCTCCTGGACTCTGCCTCTGACAGTGATGTGCTGCCTAATCTAGAGCTCATCTAACCTCATTGTTAACACTTTTGTCCTATGGATGTTATGCATCCCTTCTGGGTTATTCTGCATCACCAGTCTTTCTAGGGCTCCAGATATCACAGATGGGAAATGCAAAGGGAAACGGTCTAGAGGACAAACCCCATCTTGTCCCAGGAGGGGGGAAATTTGCTGCCAGCAAAGCTGCCTTAAGGTGTCCTGCCTGAGCATTCTGATGTGGAGGTAAAACATTGGTTCTGCGCTTCAGGGCCTCAAACCTAAATCAAGTTTCTGTAGCCAGCAGCGATGTAAAAGCTCTCTCCCTTACATGTCCTCAAACATAGGGGATAATATTTTATTTAATACATGTATCTACATGTTCTAGTAGCTAGAATTAATACTGTCTTTCTCCTGTTGAACACAGTTGGTAGGTGGAAAATATTTAGAGCTCCAGGAGTACATCAGCACTCTGTTACTGCGGGAAGTCTAAGCGGTCCCAGTTGCTTTGTGCAAACTCCACTGTTGGGAGGCAGGATCCTCTATCGAGCCTTGCAAGCTAATCACATTAGCTGTCACTCTGTGAAAATACAAGTGAAAGCACCTGTTTCAGTCTTATGGTCCCTGACATTGCTAGGGCCCACTTCTGCCGTAAAAAACAGAAATGGGTAGCCCTGATATAGGTTCCAACAATCTCAGTTTTATTTATAGATAATCTGGTTTATTCATTTATTATCCCTGTTTTTTTAAACATAAAACATTTTTGGTTGTGAAAGAGAACAAACACAATCCCTTGTGGAAGACAATAAAAGTAAAAAAATGAATCAGTGTGCAAGTAAAGCATCCTTTGGTTGGATGCTCTTTTATTTGCATCCTTGTGATATGAATCTTTGTCTTTCTGCTCTGATGAAAGACGATTTCATTTTCTCTATCTCTGTTTTTCCCTCTTTCTCCTGCACACTCTCCATTAGCACCATCCAAATCCCTCACATTGCATTAGAGGCTTATTTTATTTATAATTAAGCAGTGATGCAGTCATATGTATTGTTGCATTTGAAAGATGCTCTCAGCTATGTCGGAAAGCTGGAGATTCTGAGCAGGGTGTATTAAGGTTAATTACCTAATAATTTACAGTATAAAATGCAGCTGCAGACACTTTGATTTTCACTAATTGTGGCACTGAACAAAGTAAATAAGAATTTGCTCATATTCCGGCACTGTGACTGTGAAAGAAAAACCCTTTATGGCGTTTATGATGTCCTTTCTTTCTCCTTGGCTTCAGTGGCACATGAGCAGCCTTCAGTAGGGTATCATCCAGAGTACTGGAATCTCGCCATATTCATTTTATAATGATTTTCCTTTCTTAATACAATTCAGATGTCAAGTGTAGATCAGCTGACTTTTATTGCATTATAGGATATCAAACATGTTATGCTATAGAGGCAATACTAACAGGGTTTGATGGTGTTCGAAAGACAATTTTGAGGGTCTCAGGACAAAGTGGAAAGACGTGAAGCCACGAGCATGAATTGAGAGCTAGAGAAACTCCCAACTACGGGATCTTGGTCTCTTTTCTGAGACTGTACAACAGCATATGGTCCCAGGTCTCCAGGTCGTATAAATCTGTGTAGCTTCACTGAATTCATAAAAATGGGCAGAACACTAAATGTGAAAGGAGACATGCTTAAGTTTTCTAATATGTATATGTCATTCATCCTGTACGTCTGTCATCACTCTGTGTATTTCGTGATAACTGGGACCAAAAGCGCAGCCCTCGCTCACAGTCACCCTCTTGAAGATATTCTCAAATCAAGGAGTATGGAGAGCTAACGTTTCCAACTCCCACTTTATGTCTTACCAATGGCTTTTTTTAGTGATTCTGAGATTAATATAATCAGCTCAGCTCTATATAGGACAACATGGAGCAAAGGGACTGGGAGAAAGCATACTGAGCAAAGACAAATATCTGCAAGGGAAAGGATGACAACCTAGGGACCAGCCTCTGTACCTGTCCTGTCTTATCTCCAGCAAAAATATGCAGTATTTCATGTTGCCATGATAATTCGTTAATACCTTACTCTGTCAGAAACAGATGTTTTGGTTCATTTGGGTTTTTTGTGTTAGAAGTATCATTTGGAGTTTAAATGTTCAATGACATTTAGCAGCCTAATCTCCTATATACTAGTTCAAATCTTGAGATAGTTTTCCTCTTAATTCTCCTGTCATGAATTTTACCCCTTGGCATAGCACCAGTGCAACGATTTTGTGTCTGTGAATCCCCAGTTAACCCACCCCTCTGTACAGTAGTGAACTTCATTCAAGGGTTTTGGGAAGGGGCTTTTTGGTTTCTTACAGCTTCTTTTTTCTGGTGCTGACTATGTAGAGTGGCTGAGAAAGAAATTAGGATATTTTTGGATACTATAAATAAATGCATTTCACACATTGTGGCAAGCTTACAGATCTTTTCTATTAGGTGTAAACGGTGTGTGAAAGCATTAATTGCATTTAATAAATATTAATGTTTTTAAGAGTGAGCCTCACCAGCTTTCCAGATTTCTGTGCTCAGGTAAAAGCAGCACACAGAAGCAGTGAACAGCAGAAACTGAGAAACACCTCTCCTCAGGAGGCATCAGCCTTTCTTTACAGAAAGGATAAAAAGATCAGACTTCAACATTTCGTGCTGCAGATGGTCAAATGTTTCGCTTTCTTTTTCCTATAATTCTTTTTGGTGTTCAAAATCCATTCAGAAATTTTCCATTAAAGGTTTCTCAAAAGTTTCAATCCAGAATGAAATAGGCATTCTTCTTTCAGCTGGATTCCAGTCTAATAATTTGAATTAAAAACTTGAGTCCTTTCAATTTCTTATATAGGAAAATGGGAGTTATTTGGGGAACAGATTCCCCTCACCACTACCACTATCTAACATTTCTTAAATTCTTTTAAAGAAAGTTGTAACAAAGTGAAACAGGGAGAGTGTAAAGATATTTTCCTTTTTTTTTGTCTTCTTTTACTGCAGAAAAAACTTGGTGGAAAGCAAAAAAGGGATGAGGAACTGGGGCTGTCTAAGAATGCATTCTTACTTATTAATATTTTTAAATACTTTGAATGAAAACACTTAACAGATAATAAGAGGACAGGTTGGGAGGTTTTTGGAGCTTACTTTCTTTAGACCTTTTTCTCCAACATTTTCTATGGGAAAGACTTAGAAAAGTGCGATGAGGAGGTTTTAATTGTTCTTAGTTGTTCATAGGCTTTTAATTGTTCATAATTCCATCAAGAATACAAAGAAGGAAAGAGGGAGTATTTTAAAAGAATAGGAGAAGCAAATCCAAAGAAGCCCAGGAATTCCAGATCATAGCTTTTACAAAACAAAACAAAAAAACCAAGCAAACCAAAAACCCCACAACCAAATGCAATAGATATTTCTTTTGAATAGCCAGGAAAAGAGGGGATCAGAACAAAGGCTTCAAAAACAGAATTTATTGTCCAAAAGTAGTTGTTATTTTGTGTTCCACCTCTGATCACAACCCCATGCCCCCAGCAGCCTGCACCCCCAGCTTGACCGCCTGGGACTCGGAGCTGCTCCCCAGGAGGATGCTGCCGGTGCCCTGGCACTCGGTCCAGCCTGGCCCCGCAGTAGCCACACTCTCTCGACCCAATGTCTGTTATTTATTTACTCTTAGTAACGAGCCAGATTCTATAACCCTTAATCACTCTGAGAAGTGCTTGCACACCCAGTGAGCCCAACATGATGACAAATGCAACTCAGGGTAAAGAGGTGAAGATTAGGGCTTGCTGATATCCACACAAAATTAAATCTATACAATGGTATTTTACTTAAATAAAAGTTAATTAGAAAAAATAATCTGGAATATATATAGGGAGCCTTGAACACTGATAAGACCTTCATTTTAACATATAATAAAACTTTCACTATTAAGGATCAAAAGCCAGTAATTCATGAAGAATCATTCTAAACAAAATTGTTAAACAAAGGGTAATTTATTGAGAAGAGACCTTAACAAACCAGGCAGTCACTTTATCTTTAAAATACTGTTGTTGCATCCAGTGTTGAACTGTGCAATCTTTATATTTAAAGGGAAATCAATATCATTGATTAAACAAAATAAAAGCTACTCCATAAGAAACTATTCCTAAATCTGGCTGTTGGAAAAATACATTGTTTTTAAATCAAACTGATAAAAATCAGTGTGAGTTTCTTATAGCTAGACATGATGACTAAAATGCATAATGAGAAGCAGAGAATTACACATTTTATCAAGAAAACATATGCCACTAGTTTGAAAAAGCTTCTTATGTCCTTGCTTCTTTCTCATGCAAACAGCTCTCTGCAGCAAGCAATTTGCTGGGGGCTTTTATTTAAGTGTAACGTTTTAATGGATTTTTTTTGCTCTTCCAAAGATGCATACAGCAGTCAATCAAATTAGTGTCAAAATCCTAACCGCAATAAAATAGCCAGCTTAGTACAATTCTTGAAGGCACAGTTGTCAGATTTAGCTCTGCATGTCTTCATAATATGGTTGTGGGCTTCCATTCAGCGATACTTACACCAAACACCTTTTATATTGGAAGGAAATTTAGCGGTGCCGGTATTGCTGACAGAACGAAAGGGCTATTTTTCAATTTTAGTAGCACAATTCCACCCTCGCACCGAATTTCTGTTTTAATAGTTTTATCAGTCTTATAGAAGCTGACATTAGATAATTAAACTGGCATCCAGATCACCAACGTAAATGTACAATGGTATATTTAAAGGCATAGAATAGAGTAAATTATGACCTACGCTGACATGAACAAAATGTTGTATGCAAAGTAGTTTCTCATAAATTTAAGGAGGTTCTTCATTAAAGCAACACAGTTCCTTAAAAAAAACACTGTCTGTCAAAGATACTTCAATTATCTTTATTTTACATTGTTTTTCTTCTAGAAATAATAGTAAAGAAGGTGCTCTGAATGCTTTTATCTGAAGCAGTAAACCTCTAGAATATTCAAGTATAATTAATTGCATTGCTTAAAAGTAAGGGCTTCTAGCAGAATATATGGGCCTTGACATTTTTGTTATGCATAAACTCTACAAGGCTTATGCCATAATTAAACATCAGGATTATATTTTCATTACATTTTTAAAATTTTCATTAAAACTAGAATAAGGAAAACTTACAACAAAAGCTAACACTTCAATAAAAGTGATGACACATTCCAAGATTGAGGTATATAAGAACTGAGATGATAATGTCATAAATACATTTCTTTCACATTTGTCAGAAGAGCTATTAACTTGAAATTTTAAAAAGACAGTAAATGCTCCAAAAAGCAAGCCAGGGTTTTGTACTTTGCAAGAAATCATAGCAAAGCCCTCTTTTATAACACAGTTAAATCAACACAATTTGCTTCTGAGTTATAAAGCAATTAAATGTTATTAGGCAGCTGCATAGATGGACTTGGTTACAGCCCATTTTATGGCACTGCAAGGCAAAAAAGATCTCGTCAGGTTTTCACGGGAGAGTTTACGTGTTAACGAACTTCTCTCTGCATCTTACAGAAGGGTGAGATAGCACCACGTGAAAAAGCTGCAACATAACACGCGCCGGTGTCTGTTTTGCCAGATGTTGCTGCTGTTGCTCTGCTTCATAAAAGACAATAAGACGTGGTTTATTTTTACCCGAATCGAGACAGGCTGCGGCTTCAAACAGGGGGCTGAATCCTAAAGACCTTACGCAGCTGAATCCATAGGTGTTGGTGAGGGCAGGAAGATGGGTGAGAACTTAAGCATTGAACTGAACAAATGACTTTTACAGGATTCAGATTTCCAGATTCTCGCTGGCCAGTATTTTTCAGGCACTGGGCAGAAGATTTCTAGCAATCTGGATTTCACCAGAGGTTTTTATAGAAACTACCTACAACCTTGAGCTGTTCTTAATAAAGGGTTTGAGCTGCTTACCCTGAAATGTTTTTTCTACTTTTAGTCTTCTATTTTGACCTTTAATGTGTCTGTTTAGATCCAGACTACATGCAGGTTATGATCCAACATTATGATTTCCGTTAGCAGTAGGATTTTGTTCCTGTTATTATATCAATACCAACTTTTCTTGTCACATGAAGTCTCTGTTCATAATCCTTACAGCACTTAAAATCCCTCTCAAATAAGAAAATATCTATTCTCGTAAGTAAGTAGAGTCATTTATAAGCTACCTTAACCTCAATTACTTACTGTCAGCCATGTAGTAGTAGTTATGGCTCTGTCGACTGAACTCAAACATGTACCGATATGCTTACCTATGGTTTTACTGTGGACATTGAAGACACTGAGCAATGAGCTGATGGAAATAGGGAAACAAGCTGGATTCCTAGTTGGAGCCGATTTTCTGTAACCCCTTTCCTGTCCTGTACAACATGCTCTTTGCCTTCTCCTACCCTTTATCTGCTATTTATTTAAAACTGTATTATCCGTGCATACACAACACATTCAGAAAACCTTGGCAGACGGCAGTGAGTAGAACTTTATGAAAGCAGTCAGCAGGATGCAAGGGGGATGCTGAGCTCATCAGTGACTCAATATATCTTTGTTAACAACTGGGACTAATTTTATTCCTGTGCTTTCTTCGTGTTGGAGAATGAAGAATTATCAACCAAGTTCCCTGAAGTGTAACTTTTCTAAGTTGTTGCCACATACGGAATGTCTGAAGTATCCAAAAAGGACATGGCAAACAACTTTCTTTATCACCAGGTAATGAAAGCAAGTGCCAATCCCACTAGACAGAAACACCCTAGTAGAAGACATTTCTCTGTGTCCTTGTTTTTAAGTCTGTTAATTTGACTTCCGTTGTATAGGCTCTGCAGTCCTTCTCATTAAGAAAAGATATTGCTAAAATGTCATCAAATCTAGGTTTGGAGAAAGTAAATACAGTTCAGTTCCAGGTTAGGAACAGGCTGAGTCTATATAAGTTTCAGATCCAAATTCAATAGAAAGTATCTCGCACTCTTCCTGAGAAATTGCAGACCCAGTAAATGAAAGGCTTTAGCCAAAGTCTTATGAAAGCAAGTAAGACAATTTTAGCCATGTCAAATGGAAAGCAGAAATAAACAGAGCTGGCCCAGTTCACAGATCAGCAAGTTAGACTCTTGTGAATCAGCCTCTGTATTTGCAAATACATCTTGCATTTAAAAGTGTTGAACAGCTATCATGAACAAGCTAGCTGTTGGTCTGGAAAGGAGCCAAATACCTGATTCAGTCCCGGCATTCATGCTTTACTGGCCACGCTAACTACAGGGGTTCTTTGCTCTCTGCCCCTGACCGCTGCTCCCTAGAGTAAGACTTGCTCAGCCTGCAGCTCTGCAGACCCAGGGACCACCCCACACCACTCTGTGCAACAGGTTGATGCAAAATACATTAAGCTGTCCAGATGCATTGCTGCTGCTTACTTATGGCTTTTTTTTTTTTTTTTTTTTTTTTTTTTTTTTTTTTTTGCGAAGAAACAGTATAAGAGACTCAACCAAAGATATAAAGTATATAAATTAGGAGTGCACTAAAAATGTTTAATGCTCAGGAGAAAAGTGCCTTAAGTATGGGATAGCATAAACCTCCCAGACACTCCTCTGAAATTCATCTACATTCATCTAAGATTATTTTACCCCTAAACAGAGCATTCACACTGAAACTTTAACATGCTGCTTCACAGTAAAGATATGGGACGCATAAGGCAGTGTAAATGGACATCCATACTAGTGTCTCAAATACACGTAGTTGCTGACAAATCCTACATCTTTCAATACAGATCATCCAGTCCACCCTGAGAGCTTTGCAAACCTGTAAATATGCAGAAACTGGAATGAGAATGAATCAAGCTGAAGTCCCAGTATGATTTTTTCCCACAATTTCTGTAGAAGTAATTCCATTTTGGGTTTGGGTATGACTTTTACTAAAATCGCAGGGGTGAATTAGGACTGTCTGTGTTGAATTCAGTTTCCCCATCCCTAGAAATCTGAAATTCAAGGTTGTAACTTAGAACTCTCTTTGCACATCACTCTGCAATACGTACCACTTTCTGAAGGGAGTTTCCTATATCAGGTAAGAACATTGTATTTTTGTTGGGCACAACATATATCATCTGTTGAGTAGATCAGTTCTGGCCAGACCACTGCAATAATGCGTATGTTTTCTTATTTTTGTGTGCTTGAGGCCATATTACAAAAGAAAAAAAAAAAACCCCAAACAGTAGCGAAGGCTCTTGTCACCTCATTCACACAATTCTTTATCTTGCTTTATTTCCAATCCCAGACTCAGCAGTCAGTTGTGCTCCTTTTATAGCCAAAAATCCTCCAAGGCTTGCAAATTAAGTAACCTAGGTGAGTCTGAGCGTATCCCTCTGGTCTCAGCTTGAACTCGCCCTTCTCCAGCTTCCCCCACACCAATGGCTTTTGTAGCCATCAGTCCCCTGCGTGTGAGCTGATTTGGACTGAAGTAGAATCAGGTTTTAAGCACTTTGAGCTCTGACCCTCACTTAGCGCATTCATTTATTTATGTGGCTTACAGGCATTTCTGTAGCCTACAGAACAATAGTAATGAGCACAGAGCTAAGAACAACTTTGCTAAACTATTGCACTGTTGAATTCTGTAATATTTTTGTAAAATAGTAGCTGGGAAGAAAGCTGGGAACAAAGAAATGTCCCTGTGCTGTCTGGTTCTCGCTTTCTCTGTGACCAATTCCAAAATTCTCCAATTTCAAAGAGGAAAAAAATACGTTGTTGGTGTACTACATTTTGCATTGCCTTTGAACACATTATTCGATGTTTAAAGGGCAAGCATTGTTTTACTACAACTCCTATGGATGTGGAGATTTGAATTTAGAGTCTGACCATAAATTAAAAAGATTTAATCCTGTTTTGCTTCAGGTCCTCAATTCTGGTTTTTACTTATGTAGCTAACAAGGATATCCAGCCTCCTCCCATCGAAAACTCATTTTGCAGGCAAATTAAATGCAGTCATATGACCAATACTGAAAGCCATTCATAATCGTCTCTAAAGTACTGTTTTAACTACATGTTAACCACAGTGCTATGTTCAAGGCCAGTGACCTGGCAGCTCATTGCCACGTAAATTAATCTTGCCTACAAAACGGTTCCTCGCAGTGTAGTCATATTCTGCAGTATTACAACTTCCCCCAGACTTACATTTATAAGTCTAAACAGGGACTTCTTATCTGTTCGTAAAGAATAAGCATCTAGAAATCATGATGCATAAAAACATAAATAATCCAGTTCCTAACCATTTCAAAGATAAATGTCAACCACTCGCCTCAATCTGTGTAGACAACATCATACAGAATGCCAAAGGGAATTTGTGTATTCCCAATGCCTGTATGAATTTTCAGAAAGCATCTTTAATACATTAAAGGATAATATATTTTGTAACCCACTCCATGCTGGTACTTCTGCACTGGCAATAGCCTTGGTTATTTGGGGGAGTATGTTTATGTGAAATGTTTACTGATGATGAAACGAGTGTAGATTTCTGAAACCTATATAATGACTCAGATGTATCAACTCTAGTGTGTCTCTATATAAAATACAGGACTAGACTGTACAGGAAGGATTGATTGCAGAGTCCAATCAATCCCAGTGTGTACATGACAATACTCTGCTTCATCACCTGGATCATGCTCCAGCAACAAAAGATATTAAAAACCCATCTTAGTGAATTTGCAGGAGGTCAGATTCAACCAACCAGACAGACTTTGCACTCCTGTTTCTCTGGATGTTTTCTGGCCTGCCCCTATGTGATATAAATACATTTTCTCCAAGCCGTGACCCTGCTCAGCTCTCAACTGCATTTTTGCACCTATGTGACTGTGTATCTCTGGATGTAAGTCAAGCTTTCCCTTCTTTACACCAAGCTATGTGAGATCACAGTGAAGATCATTGCTTAAAATAGTTCTAATTACTAAAGACAAAGGAATTGGTTAGAGCTGGGGGACAAATTTTGGGAACCTGAGTTCTGTATCTCTTTCTGATAATCGTTCCCTGGGTGATTGGGGACAAACCAAGCAAATAAATTGTCTGTGACTCAGTTTCTCTTTCTCTACAGCAATAAGGACAGCTCTGCAGTGTTAGACTATTTTGAGATAAGAGAGGTTCCAAAGATGGGGAAAGCAGTATAAAATGTTGTATTATTACCATGACTCATTCAAAGAATAGGAAGACTCTTTTGTAAAACTTCTCCATCTTTTTGCAGTAATACAAAGGAAGAAATAATAGTAAATTCTGCTTGTAGGAAATCTTTCTGAATCTTTGCTTTCACCTTTCTTTCTCTCTTTGAACAAAATAGTTTTGCTTTTATAAATTTGTAGGGGTCTATTTCATAATGCTTTGCCAGAGCAAGCTTTCTTGTCACAGACTGCACTGAGAAAAGCAGGGTGGCAGCCATTAGCCCCGCAGCTCTCTGCCTACCCCGGCCAACAGGAAGATCCTATTGCTGCAGGAATATGCACCAGGATCAAACCCAGTTCTTAGACCACCTAGAAACAGGTCTTTTCAAGAGTACCCAAAGTGATTTAAGAGCATCCCAGGAACAGTCTCTAGGCATGCTACATCTAAGAGACCAAGTGCTCTGGAAAAAAAATCTCACTGTAGTCTTGTTGAAAATTGAAAGAGGGATTAAATGGCCTCAAGATAAAGCAAAGAGAAATTCTTTGGGGCCCATCTCCCCACTGGGTGGGCAATGAGGAGCACTCTCAAAAGAGGGAGCGCTCACCGACACTGACGGGAGGACAGTGTCCTCTGGAGATTGGTTCCTTTGGTGCTCAAGAGAAAGAAACTCTACCCTGTGAGAATAACCTTGGGAGAGCTGAGGTTGTCTTTAGTCCAGCAAAAAGGCAGGGAACTGCCACGAGTCCCATCCTGGGCATTGCTTCTCTTCCCAGGCAAGGGCCCAGGTGGGGCTGGGAGGTGGGTGGCTGCGGCGTAGCAGCTAAAACAACATCTGCTCCCATGACCCCACACTATTACGGTTCAGTCAGAGACTCCTGAAAGAGAGGAGGAGATTTCATCTTTGAGCAATGTCCTTAGTTTAGCACAGCAAGAGAAATTTGGTTGGTTGATTGCACGTCAAATTACTTTTTAAAGCATTACCTATTCCTGTAAAGTCTCTTCTGTTGGTGCAACAAAGAATTAAGCAGATGCATAACTTTAGATGTGGAAGCAAGTATATAATGAAAATCCGTGAAATCACTTCAGCTTTTAGCATTATACGTGTGCTTAACTGTCTGCTGGATCTTGTCCTGGTTACGTGTGTAACGATTATGTAAAGACTATTCAAGATCTGACTTACAATTATAAATAGCTGTGGGATCTTTTTTAGAGTCTTTATTTTTCTAGTACCAGAAAGATTATGATACTCAAGAATTTCTCCAGTAGACTGGTTTGCCTTTCGCAATTCAGAAGACATAAATAATGCCTATACTTTTCAAGTTAATTTAAGTTGGATTTGGTATCCTATCAGTTTAAATCTCACTCCAAAATTGAATCAATCTTTATTCAGCTTCAAAATGTGCTAAATTGTTCAGATATTCTAAAACTCTTCTTCCTTAAGGCTTCTGAGTGAAATTCTACATTTATTTAATAAAGCAGCCAGGATTTACTACTCCAGTAGTGGTAAGCACTTTTTACTTTCCTCAAGATAGATTAGAGTTGACTGTATACTTTTTTTGCTACAACTGCACAAGTTTACAAGTCACAATTGAATTACTAAACTGAGGAAAAGAAAGATTATTCCTGTGGGTGCAATGCAGGTTGCAGACTTGTTTTCTTTTAAAAAAGGGTTTAAAGAATTAGCAATAAATGTTATCAACTGCAGCTAGAAAATGATGCTGACTTATTACTTTGTGGGGACCCTAAGGGGCATCATGAAAACCAAATTCCTTAGCTGAGCTTTCCAGAAGAAAACAGAAAAAATCTAACAATGCCTTTTGAACACCTTAAACTCAGATTTACTATAGAGAAAAAGACTAAGCTTATAGGCATCCCTGGCTTGCCCCTGAAGTTGCACAACTCTACAGCGCTTAAACAGTTACTGATTTATTTACTTCTTAAACAATATGTTCCCATTGTCACTAACAATGTATGAGATGAGGGCGTTTCTATTGACAATCATCCGTAACTGGGGAAGGCAGCCAGCTTTCTCGCCTTCAGCGGAAACCTGCAGCAAAGCGTACGCTCTAATAGCCGAGAGGAGCACCAAGAAAGGCTGTAACTTTATTTCATATCATGCTGGGGTGAATGCTCCACTGATCTGGACGGACATTACTTCTCTGAAGATTTTCCCCTTGTTACCTAGCACCAAATAACCTAGTGGCTTTAAGGATACATTTGAGGTCTGGAAGACACAAACTCAGGGCAAAGCAGAAACTTTGACCTGACTCTTCCATGTATCAGTTGGGTGGCCCTAACTTTAGGCAATATCATGATGTTCCAAGAGGCAGAGGTGTTTTTTAAAAGGCTTTTGAATGTTATTTTTTTGAGTTTTGCAGGTATTGTTGCACATCAGGGTTTTTTTTCCGGCGTCTAAAGGAAAACAATATTGTAAGCCATCAATTTTTTTCTTCATAAAATGTACTTGCTACATTTTGTCCAGCTCTACTGAGCAGTCTTTCATCTTGAAACCCTTAGACTATATGCTCAGTAAAATTTCTCATCTCAGGGTGAGTTTTTGACAAATCATCAGAGTTTAGAAATGCTCACAATTGTTATCTTGCACGCCATCATGGAAACCCCATTTAAGCCAATTCTGTGTCTTAGCCAGGACTGACACTGACAAGCACAAAAAAAACCTCTCAGTCTTTTCCACCAGATGTATGTGCATAATATTCAATACAACTTATATAAGTCGGGGGCTTGGGTTGCAGCCTGCAAGTCAGAATTTTAAACTCAGCATACTTTCTGTTTCTAACATTGTTATTCGATCCTGTACAAAAAGTACATGACAGCTGAATCATGCCCAGTAAATCACCGTTTACAGTAGACTAAACCTAGACTATCTTACTTAACCTGTATTGAATTCAAGACAACTAAGATAGATGGTCTTGGAGTTATCTTCTTCAGAAGCCTTTATTATTTTTGTAGGAATCCATTTAAACAGTCTACAAAAACTAAAACACATGATGCCACTGCAGAATTCATTTCTCTTATACAGCAGTGATATTCCTTAATATTCCTGTGCTTTAGGTATTCATTCTTCAAGTCTTTTCATTTTTTGGATCACAGTTTTGCTTTCTAGAAATGAACCAGAGTTTATTTCTCCCAAAGAAATGAGAAATGAGGTGTCCTTAAACAGGTTACATGTACATTAGGTTATCTTCTGCTGTTTTAGCTATAAATCTGCATTGCATTGAGTAGTTCCACCTGTACACTGATGACTACAACTGCTCTGTATAACTTTTTGCAATTTCCATGCCTGGTATTGAATGCCTTCTCAAGCAGTTGGTTACTGTCTTTCTTCCGTGCCCATAGAGGCTTCTGGTTGTCTTACCTTATTAAAAAAAAAAAAATTAAAAAAATTGCCCAACAAGACCAAATCACGTAGTGGTTGGTTAACTGAGCTAACACCTGTACCAATAACTGTTGAACTAAGCCAACATGTTTATCAATATTTCAATATCAATATTGATTTCAATATTTCTGGCTGGCCACAAGTCCACAGAGAGGAAAGGAACGCAGGGAGTATGTTGCCTGACATGCAAAGGATGAAAGGACAAACGTCCTTCTTGCTAAGCCTTGAAGGGACTGATTACGCTTCTTGGCCAGACGTTCAGTGCTTAGCCAGTTCTGAGCATCTAGCCAGACTACCAGAATTTGAATCTATGAAAAAGCTTAAATAAACAAATAAAATAGACTGGCCACCAACATCATATTAGGAAGTAGTAACTGAGGGTGAAGGTGGAGTCAGCTTGTACGCACAAAGAAAACCTGTAAAAGCTGGACCCCTTCTTCTACACCCTGACCCTAAAGCGTCGAAGGTCTTATGAAAATTTTGCTGAACTTGAATACTAATATGAGCCTCTAGTGAAATCTTTAAGCCAGGTGTGCTTAACGTGATTCAGGTTTTCTCAACAAAGTGTTTGATCCTCCCTGAAGATGAAAACAGCATTCCCCATGACATTAAAGATACATTCTGAAATAAAAAAAGCACAGTTTATGAAATCTTTGTGCAGACTTTTCAACAGACAGTTTTGTATGCTTTAGCAAATCAATTAATAGGATGAAAATAAAGCTTGTGGGAAAATGTTTGCTTTCTGTTAAAAAAATAAAGGAAAGAGAGAGATTTGGAAATATAGTAATCCAGAAAATCTGAACAAACTTCCAAAATTGTATAATTTTTACCCAGATGAAATTCTGGTGGCAAAAATCATTTTAGAGCAGTCTAAATGTTTTATTTGCAAATATTTATTTCAAAAGTTCAAATGTTTTATTTCGGTTCTAATTCTTTCCCTTTTCTATTTGAACCAAAGTAATCTTTCAAATAAGGAGTGAGTTTAAAATTAAATACAAAAGCTTTTTGATCTAAAACAATTCTCTCCTTTCATTTGCAAAAGAAATCATTTATTCTAATGCGTCTGCTTTTTGCAAACAGTAATTGAATCCAAATGGCGTTTCTTGGTAGGGAATTGTTTCAAGAAAAATTTTGCAACCTGCTGTAGGTCAGAGCCTTGCAAAGGCTGGTCAGGTCTGCCAGGGTGCTTGAGAGGCTCTGGAGGAGCCGCATCGAGCCCTGTTGTTCCAGGAAAATGCTCCAACACCAGCTTCCTTTTGTGAAAATGCATCTGATTAGCAGAAGCCGTACCAGCACTGCTGGGTGAGGCTGCCCAGTGGCTGTTTCTACTACTGCACAGTGGGAATAGCCAGCATAATGAGTTGTTATACTGTTGTACTGAGCTTTTTTTCAGGTACGTGGGATAGATGCCAGAATCAATTTTGCTCCTTTATGTTTAGTTGTGTAGTAGAACACAGATGTATCTTCATTTTAATTTGCTTTGCTACGTAATTGCATGCCTTCAACTTAAGAGAAATTTAGCCTTGCTATATACTTAGCAGAACTTTTTCTGAAATTTATTTTCAGACAGTGTTAATTTTAAAGACTGCCTTTGTTTGAGAATCCCATATGTTCACTGTAAATAGACCTTCATTTGCAAAGAAAGGGATAAAATAAAACCCCAAACGTTGATCCAGGACAGCTAACAGCATGCCTGACTGTCATAACACTGCTCTAAGACTTCTACACTTGGCCCCAACACTTGGGTCAATAGAGACCCTCCATCTGCGGGCAGGTCTTGTCCCCTCCACAGAGCTTTGGTCACTCTGCCCAGGTGCCATGGAGATCTGCTTCCTTTCAGCATTAGGATCACACAGCACATTTAAATGTCCTCACAATGAGATTAGGGTACAGTTTTTTCCTTGTGTCAGCAGTAATTCAGAAATATCCATACCCTCAGCTTATTTTCGAGTGTGTCAGTGTTCATACACACATTTGCCCTTTGCACCAAAATGCTCCAGGGATGACAGACCTGCTTTGTGCGAGTAAATCCAGGCACACGTGTAAGTACAGAGATAAAGCTGTTTTATTTGCCCATCTCTAGTGCTCTGCACTACACTTCTACATCTAGTTTCCTCCAGCAGGATTAAAAACCATCAGATTACAATATGGTGGCTTTAACAGGATGGGTCAGTATCATGCATTGTAGAAAAGTATTACGCATATAAGCAGAACATATTTAGGCAACTCACTGAACTGGACAATAGGTCAAGAATGTATTTAGGTGAAGTCAAGTTTGTCATTTTCCCCGCCTCTCCTGCTTGTTTTTTTCCTCCACATCAGATACCGGCAAAAAAAAAGCCCTCCCCCATCCCTCTTCAGAAACGAACTTTTCTTAGATCATTTCTGATCACATTTTTTTTGCAGCTAAGCAGAACCACAAGGCAGAAGGAAAAAAGGGGGAAAAAAGGAAAAGAACCTGTTAAAAATGATGCAACTGGCTTTTTCCCTTCCCCCAAACTGTGAAGATTAAAATAGTGATTGCTTCCATCAAACGCCTTAGATCACAGCTTTCACTAAACAGACTATTCAAGCCACATTTCCATTATTCTCATCATCACTTATATAACGGTGACTGATTTTATCATTATTCTTTGTATGTATTCCCCTCAGTGCTCTGGGTAGGAAAGGTGTCCCCCCCCATTCCTAACCAGCAACAGATAAATAACTTTAGCTCAGTGTCTAAGACAATGTCTTTTCTCAAACGAGCCTTTTTCATCTGGACAGCAATAGTACAAAAAATACGTTGTTGTGTCATGTGCCAGCCAATAAGTTCTGTCACTGGGGATCTTCATGTATTTACATTGAGTCATCTGGTTAACATTGTCTTTAGAAGATGAAGAGTTTGAATATTATAGAGAGCTCTTACAATATGAAGGGCAACTGTAATGAATTGCTAAGGTAAAACATGTTACCACCTCAGAAACCCTTACAAAAGGAGGAGAACATATATCTGCTTCTCTGCTTCAGCCTGTATTTCATGTTAATGGTTCAGCTTCCTTGTTGTGATTATGACATACTGCTTCTTGCATTTATCTTCTCTAACCTCAACCTGCTTGTAAAAATACTATCCGTACTGCAGATGTGCTCCTTTGGGGGCTTGCAGAAAAAAAAAGACAGAGTTGATAGCTAATTGTGAAATTCTTAGGGCATTTAAAACTGTCCTGATTCACTGCATTCATCTTTCTAGAAATAGACATCTAAATAATATGGAAGAAGAAATACAGCAGTACACCATTTACTCCAAAAATATCCATTGTTTTAAAAAAATGTCTTGTATCAGAAAAAGGATCAATCCAGCAAACTGAACAGGACCAAGCACCAGTAATGGATGAGTTGGCACTCTGGGTATGGTGCTGGTCATTTCCCAAACCCTGTCTCTATTTTCCCAGTAGTAGCACTGAGGTTGCAATACTTACTCTGCTATGACCTGGCCAAGGTAATTTAACTAACACTCAGAAAATGTTCAGATACTACTAAAAAATGACGTAACACAAAACAAATATAAAACGTTGCTTAAAAAAAAAAAAGAAAAGTTTTCCTTCTCTATGCTTCGAAGTTAGTTTTTCCTTTTTATGTAAAGACAAAACTGCTTGTGGAATTTTCAAAGCCACCTCAGTGCCTTTTCCAAAAACACTTCTGTTAGCCAGGCTCTTTTGAGCAGTATCTTTTTTGGCTCCACAGTCATCTGGCATAGGTAGCCTAAACTCTTCATAGCAAATAGGGTTCAACAGAACAGAGCAGCTTTCTACACCGGATGAATCTAGGAGACCAGGGTATTTCTGGCTCTACCAAAAACATTTACATCACCTGAGGAGGACAATACAGTTCTTTTCTTTTCCTTAGTTTTACAATAAAATATGGATAAAATATAAATAAAACACAGATAAGAAGGTAAAAATACTGATCTCCTTTGTAAAGAGGTCACTGATAATAATATATACGTTATTCTCAAAAAGTAAATTTCTTCTTTTATCTTTACCACGCATGGCCAGAAAGTTTTCTTGCACGATCAACCTTTGTAAGCTACAAAGTTGACTGTAAAGTGAGTATATGTTAAAGGATGTGGGTATAGATCCTCAGCATGTTCTGTAGCAGGGATACGCAAAGAGTGGGAAATTCTGCCCTCACCAAAATCAATAAGACTAGCATCATCAAATTCAACAGGATCAGAAATTCCGCTCTAACCTTTACAGTACAGCTCAATGGAGGTTTAAGTTCTTTAAAAAAATCAGACCTCTAATCTTAAATACCCTTTGAAATTTGAAGTGTCTCCTGAGCTGTTGCTTCTGAACAAGAAACTACTGTAGCAGTAACATGGGAAGACAGAAGGAAAAGGAATGAGGAAAGAGGGAGAAGAAAAACAGTAGTTTCCAGACCCAGCTCCATCTAGGCTAGCTTATCTTCTCTCTTCTGGGAGAAACTCCTACTGACATAACTGAAGTGTGGGACAATACAATGAAAATAAGCTCAAGATCTGGAAAGTAGCTCAAATTGTAGTCTAAAAACCACAGTTCGTTCTTGTTTAAATGTGAGCTAAGAGAACTGCCCATCTCCAGAGGCCACCTCTGAGTGAAGTCAGTGCTCAGCGCTGTGTGAAGATAACACAAGCTACTTTACAGTGACTTCTCTGAAACTTTTTTTGCCTTTAACTAGCAAAATAATTAGTTAGTAATTCTGATTTTAGAGGCTGAGGAGAAAAATTCAGGAAATTTCCATCAAAACACATGTCCTTAACTGAATAACTTCCTAGACTCTCTAGTTAAAGTTTAAATAACTGTTAATGACTCTGAAGCAATCAGAAATGTTTTGCCAAGGGGAAATCAACAGTATATTAAGATAGTTCAGTATTATTGCTGAATGCTAAAGGCAGCTTTTAAAGATCATGTTTACAAACTAAAAAAGTTAGATACATTTGATCATTCTGAAAAGTATACTGACACCTTTAATGCCATTTTTCTTCTGTCTGTGTAGGAACAATGTTTCCTTTACATTACATATATATCAATGCATAAGGTGAGCTTTCAGATTTTCCAAATTTTATACAAAATACTGATGTTCCCCTCTGAAATAAACTCTTACGACAAATAACCTTTTTATAATATCATGCATACTATGTGCTGCAGTCCCAGGGGTTTGAGATAAACATATATATATACACACACATATTTTTGGGGTACAGTGGTGATACATTTTGATTAATCATAATGGAATACTTTTTTATATTTTTCAGCTATATAACTCATTCTTGCCATGTCTTTCCACTTCCTCCCAAACTGCAGTGTTCTGTACAGAAACAATACTGTGTCTAACAGATGACCTCCTCATCTGACTTATCTCATAGGGATGCAAATGTACCCACCTATCGCCCTGAAATTCCCAAAAAAAATCCTGTATGTTGGGTCCAGAAAAATAAGGAATTTGGGCACAATTCTGTGCCACTGATTCCCTGACATTTTTATCAGGAGCATCAACCAACCATGCATTAGGCTTTAAATCAGTGAAATATCCATTTACAGCGGTTAGAGCAATATGATACACTGCACTTGGCTTACAAGTGAAGAAATTGGAAACTGATTACCTAAAACAGCAAATCCCAGCCTAAACTGGCTTTTAGAGAAGGTCCCAGATTGCTGGACATGCTTCCATCCAGAAACATTCTCAAGTATATAGTATTTTTTAATTTAGAACCATATCTTTCATGATATGCAAGGCACAAATATCCATCGAATTCAGTATATATTTTGGGCATGAGGGATGAAGGTTTCATTAGCAGTTCATGTGAAAATCATTTTTAATTGATATTCAGTTTGATGGCACTGGAGTTTAATGCTGATGGCAAAACCTAAAGCACAGGTCTCATTCAAAATCCTTTGGAATCAATGTGATTCTTAACACTTACTTCAGTGAAGCCAGGATTTCTGCCTAAATGTTTTTTTAAATAAAATGCATAGGTTATTTCAAGATCATTCTGATTACCTCTAGGATTCTGCCAGACTAAGTTATGACAGTTTGCCTGCCTCCCAGGACAGTTTCCCAAAAGCTTATACTTTGCATATAATAATTATATCCAATAAAAAAATAGCATGAAATGACTTCCAAAATCCAAAGGTCAAAAATTCAGCTAACATATATTAATCTTTATTATGTAACAATGATATAATAAATAAGTTTATGAATTCATATGACCTGTACAAAAAGCCAAAAAGATATTGCACCAAGTTAGGTACCGGCTATTTGGATTTAATATTTGTTAAACATATGATCTAAAATTATATACAGTTGTGGAGTTAAGGCAAAACCAGATGATACCTTTAACACAACAGAAGGTTTGAAAAATAGACATAATTACAAACAAGGGGATCTCATCTCCAGCTAATAAAGTGGTTGTGTCTAAGGAAGCAATCCCTTAGGTTTTTAATAAAGCAGTTATTATCAATCATGTTAATTAAAATTGAAGAACAAGTGTGAGATTTCCTGCAGGGCAAAGCTGTTTTGCAAAGTTGTGCCTGAATGATCACCTTTAACCCTGGTAAGAATGTTTTTCTTAACGGTTATAATCTGCTCTTCTTTTTAGAAAACAGCATGTGGAAAAGAGGAATACCTTACATATCCAACTAAAATACAACCATAACCTCTTAGCTTTATGTAAGGTAGACTTGATTGTGACTGGTGACAGAGCATAAATACATGGGTGAACCATCCAACACACTACACGCAGAGGAGAATTGAAGTCAACTACTTATTAATAATAATTACCTTTCTCAAGACAATGGAATAGATCATGTCAGTTAAGTCCCAATGACAAAAACATGTATGACCAATATATCAATATACAGTTCTTTGGCAGCAACACACTAACTCTTGATTGAAGTCTGAACTCAAACTCTCCTAAATTATAGACCTGGTTGCCAGTCTTTTCAGAATTAAAGAAAATGCGCTTCTCCCATGAATCCAGTAAGTCCAGTAAATGAAATCTGAATAAATCTTGCAGGCAGCTTTAGACTGTAACATTAAGCATGAATATTTATTGTCTGCTTTAGTCTCAATCCAAATACATTGTATTTAAACACACAAAATTCTGTGAAACTTCTGAGTAGTTCAGATGGGGCCAAAATCCATAGAGAGAATCCATATTCACCCATGAAAAACCAATAAAGAAATATCAATCCCATGATGATAAAATGATCTTCATGTAACAGAGGCAATGATGAGTCCACACCTGGATGAATGTCACAGGAAAATTGACTTTACAGGGGAAAGACCAGAAAGCCAGAAAACGTAGAATACTGCCATCCACCGACCAGATTACCTTTCTCCAATTTCAGGTAAACCTTATCCTCCTTGTCTAGATAGAGCAGGACTCCATTAGTGGCAGCTTCACGTGTGACATCCTTGTCCCCAGCAAAAGCAGAAATGACTGGCTTTCCATTTAGCATCAAATTAACCTACAAGAGAAAAACCACTGAAAAGCCCGAATTAACAGAAAAACATCGAGAACTATCACTGAATATTAACTACAGTGTAAGAGGTCTGCTAAGGTCCCAATCTTCAATGCTTTTTTTTGTTTGTTTTAAATTAATAATTACATTTATTCGAAGTGTACAAGCACATTCATGTTTCATGGGCTTGACCTGCAGCTGAACGAAGTTGGTGGGACACTGTCTGCTGACTGGTCCAGGCTCAGTTGGTGTGAAAGGTAACAGGACATTGCTTTCATCTGTTGCTTGGGCACATTAATTTTTGTAACTCTCTGGTAATATGGAACTGTGAGCTATTACCTCAGTTTGTTTCACTTTGCCTACCTCATGGGTTATTTAGACACGCACTAGCAAAGAAGACATTTTCAAGAAACTTAGGCACCCAGAGATGCAATATAGGCACCTAATGAGATGTCGAAGGTACTACAGTAGGCTAGAAGCTTACACTTCATTGAGAGCAAAATATATGTCCCTTCCAGTACTGATGACAGCTTAGTTTTAAAGTCTAGAACAGACCTTTAGCTTTATGAATCACTGCACTGTGTTTTGGTACTGAATCCACTTTTTCTACAAAACACTTCTGAAAGTCAGCACAGGCTCTGCTCTGAAAGCAACATCACACAGACACTCTGTAAATAAAGATGGGCAGGGGCTGGGGGAATGGACAGAGCCAGGCATTTTTCATTTTCCCAATGGCAAACCATTAGCTTTATTCTTCTTTTTCTTTTTAAACATCTATAATGCAGCCACAGAGGGGTAAATTATGAAATGCTTATTCACATCGAGTATGCTGGCCTTGCATATGCTCCCATTAATTTTAATGGGAGTCACCATGGAATAAATTAGTGCTCAGCATAAGTCAGGGCAGCAGAATCTGGCCCTGATTTGGGATTTGCCTATC
Source organism: Fulmarus glacialis (assembly GCF_000690835.1). NCBI lineage: Eukaryota > Metazoa > Chordata > Aves > Procellariiformes > Procellariidae > Fulmarus > Fulmarus glacialis. The sequence continues at coordinate 3,182 of NW_009203641.1, read as the reverse complement.
TGGGAAATCCACTTAATCAGATGTCCCCAGGGAACCAATTTCAGTTTAATGATATTTAATGGCACTAACAGATGTTCCAGGGGCATAGTAATATCACTTATGTAGGAAGCCTTCAGGTGATTTAGTGGTGTTTAAGTCTGCATGTGGCTAAGACTCAAGCTGGTTTGCTCCACTGCAATGGCTTTCAGTCCTCCCCCCTAGTTATCACACATGCAAAAAAAGGGCATCAAGAGTTTACTCATTGCTTGGTTTTGGTTTATCTCATTCCTTCTGTACCATCTCTCTAGGTCAGGTTCCCCTGCAGATCATCTTACAGTTACTTTAATCACAGCAGAAAACACATCACAGGTTTGCCTCGGATGGTCTCACGTTAACTATGCCAAAATGGAGCCAACCAAACCCATCCATCACTTCAGAAACTCTTGATCTATTAAAGATTTCAGGTCGTATGGCAGGTTGTAACATTCCCTGTTACGAGCCCCAGACTCCCAGGTTTGAGCACCTGGTATGTGAGATACCAAAGTCTGCACTGGGCTTCCAGAATCCAAGCCGTGACATCTTTCTTGGCAACATATCTTCTAAATACAATAAAGCTGGCTGACATACAGTCATTCTAGGCCATTTCAACCTTTAGCTTTTAAGAGAGTGAAAGGAACAAAGTTTGAGCATATTAAATAGCTTATAAGCTCATTATAGAGGTTTTCATGAGGTCAATATTTCATCTAAGACTTTCGTCATTGACCTGAATGGAACTATGATTTCCTGTTGTAAACTGAAGGCGAATTTCACCAGGGATGTGAATGTGTCTTGCACCAGCCATCTCTGCCGTTTACACTTTTCTCAGAAGCTTTACCGGCAACGCAAAGGCAGAGCTGCCACAAAGAAATGGCTGATCAGTCCTGCAGAAATCCATTTCATCTCAGCCTTATACACTGAAAACCATATCCAGGAGCGAGACAGATCAGGGGAAAAGCATCAAATACTCCTGTGAATCTAGTGGTCTCATGGGTGGAAACAAGGGAAGCCACAGATGTTATTCCAGATCTAGAAAACCAGTATGTATGTCACAGAAACTGCATGACCTGGCATGAAGATTAAGGAATGTACTTTAAGGAATTTACTATTGGCTCAGCAAGGGGATGTTCAGGAACTTAGCGGCTTTTCCTCTAAGCTAGTACATACTTACATTTAATTGGGTAGTTCAGCTGCTATTACGCTACAGAAGAAAGTGCAGAATCGCTCCTTTTTTTTTTTTTAATATATGATACATCTTCTCTGTATTATATGGTGAAAAAAAGTTTAAACTGCTCTAAAGGTTCCCTAGAAGACATCCCTGTAGAGGTACAACATTTCGGTGTCGTATAGAACAAGTAGACCACCTTAACTAACCTTGGTCCATAGCAGACTGGTGTCATAAACAGACACCTGGCATCATCAGCTATCAGCCAGGTCACAAAACGTTACAAAAATAATCAAATCTGGTATGTATCCCCAGACCTCCTGTGTTCAAGACAGTGAGTTTAGCCTGTAGCAAAATACGACTCTTCAATAGTATTGATGCAATTAAGCGAATTTTAGAGCTCTGTTTTACTCTTGGATGATTCATTCTACTTAATACTTTGTATCACCCCAGATATTCAGTTCTTATGGTATAGAAGTGAAGCTATGGCAGTTTATCTGAGGTGAGGATCCTGCCTTATTACAGCTGTTCAGTCTACATGTATTCACTCTACTGCTAGGAACTCTACACCACAGGTTGCTTTAAACTAAGCTATTTTTCCTTCAGAGTATGTTAAATACCTTGTGTTCAGTCAAGATCCTATTCTAAAAAAACAATTTAAGTAAAAGATTTTATAATCATGCTTGATCAACATACCTGAATTGTTTGACTCTGATAGACTTTAATTACGTGAAAACTGAAACTGTAAATTCCTTTTCTTGGTGCTACAAAGACGGACTCCAACGTGAAAAAATTGCCCACATTTACTAGGATCTACAAACAAAAAATATAGCATGGGAATTAGTACAGGTATTCAGTGCTAAATAAAAAAATGCAGACTATTAACTTTAGAAAATATTCACCCATGGAAATCTTTTAATCTACATCTATGCTGTTTTATTCATTGTTCTCTCAATTAAGTTGGAATATTACTCATAAAATGGATATTTAGTTATATGTATAGTACAACTTTACTATAAACAAACTAGGGTGGAAAATGCTTCTTACTTTGCTACTATATCATACTTTCAAGATCTCTATACATGTTTAGAGATTAAGAGGAGGCATTTTTGCTCATCATTCCCCCAAAATGACATCAAAACACTATTTCAGGGAGTGGCATACTGCTTTGCTTTTTTTTTTTTTTTTTTTTTTTGGCTAAAAAGCAATGGTCAGGTCAACACCGTCTTCCTGAAAGTCTCAAGCTGTGAGGAAGGATGTATGTGAATGATACAATTCATTCACCAGTTTATAGTCAAACCGAGTTACTGAAATACCTGGCATATCTGAGCAAAAACTGGCTGTGAGCTTTTGCTGATTTATTTGTTTTTGTAAGCACTAATAATAATTTGGGTTTGATTAAACAGAGACAAGTAATAGAGAAGAACATACTAAATGAGTGCGCCGTCCATATGCTAAATATCTTCTTTAATGACTAAATTTTTCTTTCTTTCCAATTAGTTATGCTTTATTTTTAATTGGTATTTTCAGACTCCTTTATGCCAGACACAGCCCTAGAAAGCGACTAGGAATGTCCATGAAGTTAGGGTAATTTACCTTGCTAGCGTTAAGCTACGTGACATATCTGGCTTCAGTTGTCACGACAATTTACTCTTCATTATGATATGGTATAGGAAGCAAAATAACCATCAGTCTCAATTACCTTGGACTTGCTCTAGGACAGGAGCTGGTATGTGAAATGTGTGCTGGCATCTGTATGTTAATATTAGTGACTGAGATGAGAACTGTACTATGAACCTGTGATTGTTATAGAAAAGTTAAATGATTTTTTCCTTAAAATTCGTTCTTCCTTCCCCTCTCAAAGGCTGCATGAGCCGTCTAAAAATCTACGTAGGCTGCTTGTACCTGAGAGAACCCTATCCCCAAGCCCCCCGGGGCCATGTCCTCGCCCGGTGCTCACCGGGGGCTGCCCCTCGGACGCTTGCACAGCCCCGGCTGCTGC